>NC_062520.1:23251780-23284280 GCF_022655615.1 Tachysurus fulvidraco | reverse complement strand
TGGGATGTGACTGAGTTACAGCACTGTTTCTCCCGTTCTCTCTTCACACGGACTCACACATGTGGCCTGTGAACTCATCTGGCCTGCATTAATCATGGTGAGAGCAGGGTGGCAGATTGCGGCCGCTTTGAATCCAGGAGGGTGCAGATAACGCTCATTTCCATTAGACTAAAACAACAGAGATCTGGACTTAGGCCCAGTACTGGCCATCATCCCAGACCAGACTTAACCCAGAACAGTAGTAAGCCCTAAAGACTGCAACTCTTCAGTGAATCTTTACAGGGTTGTTTCTTAGACTTTTGAGTTTGGTCGTCCATTCCTTATAGTCTGGAACATGTGTCAGTGGGTGACAAAAGCTTTTGGTCCAGTTTTGCCAGGTTGCTAGGTGACAGGTCTGTAGCCTAAGGGGTACTGAACCCATTCATTCTGTACTTCCCTTACCTCTGAGAGGCCTCCCTGCTATAACTCCCTCATGGAAACATAAGCATGTCTTCCCTTGCGTTGCCATGGCTTTTCAGAAGCCCTGTTTACAAGCACGAGTACACCAATACAGTCTTCCATTCTGGCTGACTTGTAAAGGTGAGACAGCACCATAAGCATTGCTTTATGCAGCAGCATGTGGAGGGAGCATGAAGTTTTTGTTTTTTTCAAGTTTCGGTTGTCTATAAGTGTCTGAGTCACAGCTCAGGGTCCCATTGATGTCCGTCACCTCAGAGTGCAGCGCTCTTGTGAAGCTTAGAAACTCTGACCTCATCCTCTTTTGCTGAGTTTGATTGTATCTGAGGTTATATTGCTCCCTTTCATGGCTTTGAGAATGCACTCAAGTATGACTTGTAAGATCAGATCAGGGACTCTGTCACTCTCAGCGTATGCAATGCGACGAGATGCAGCCAGACTGATGTTAACCTGGCTGTATGTGTGCTTAAAGTGAGATTAGATGCAGTCATGTTTTCTGTAGTTCGTTTTGCATTGCTTTGTGCTTGTGCGCCAGATGTGAATGCAGATCTTTATCAAAGACAGCACCTGTGACAAAAGGCCCCCAGCCCCACTCGCAGAAGTAGTTTGTTAGTTTTTTCATTCTCATTTATTTTGGTTGTTTTGGTATTTAGGTTTCTTCTTGCATGGATTTACACTTTACAGGGGTCAAGCCTAGGAAAGAAAAATAGTTGGGAGTTGATGGAAAGTCCCCACAAGAAAGCAATAAAAACGATGTGTGCTGGCTGCTGTGGTTGCACGCACAGAATGTGTTAATGTGTGATAGTTTGCGAGGGTGTATTTACTCCATTCGGCTGTGTTTGTGTATGTGTGTGTTGTAAATAGCTGTGGGCTGTGTAGGTGTGGGATTTCTTGTTTAGCTTTTCGGTTGTCACAGCAAAGTGTTCCTGATAGAAATCAGGTGGATTTATCAGGTTGCCATATTTGCATTCAGGAACACAAAAGGAGAGGGGGACAAATAGCACTGCAGAGGTGTGTGTTGTGAGGATCCAAGAGGAGGTACAGTACATGCATATGTGTGTTAATGTGAGGAGAAACATGGATCAGAGAACACTATGGATGTGTGCAAAGTCTAGGAGCACAGGTCAGGTTAGATGAAAATTGGATGCAGTGACAGGGAGCGATGCAGTGGATGGAATGTGTTTTCTTAACGAAAACAAGGCACAGGAAGATGTGAACCGGTTGCAAAACATCAACAACATTATTATAAAGGAAAAAACATATTGAGACAAGCTGCGGAAATCTGACCTCACTATGCTGTTTGGTGAGCAGCTTGTGATGTTTTTCTCAGTTAATGAAACTTTGATGACGCATATAGCGCGCATTACACCTGTCACCTAATTAGATCAGCTTATACCCTTACATGCTTCTGATGTATGAACTGATCTTACATCCTGCCCATTAGTGGCATAACTACATTTAATAGCAACAAACGTTCAGCTCTTGTTTACACCCGTTAGTCACATTCAGGAGCTTAGAAGTTTATACAACCAAAAAAAAAAAAAAGATCCTGCCTAAGTCCAGTAAATGTTTCTGTCTCCCTCTAGTGGTCGGAATGAAAAGGGGGAAAAGGGGCCTGTTTTGGGTCTGTATGTCATTGCGCCTTTTTTAGGCCTGACCCTGGAGTTTCCCTACATCCCAATGTTGTCTATTCTGCTCCAAGGGCCTTACTCATTGCATATGCTGTTATTCTTCCTCTACAAAACATCCTGTGGCTTCAGGTCACAAACTTGTCTTGTTGACTTTCAGAGGTTGTACCCTGGTGAACTCTGGGTGACTCTGACGCTCTGTAATTCTGTGGTATTGGTAGAGGATGGCCTCCTGCTACTGGTTTAAGAACAGGAAGCATCCTCTGGAGGTTGCTAATTATAGCACTTTGGTCAGTGCGAGCTGTTCTTGGATCAGCGCTTGGAGGTCGTCTCTAAGCATGGGAAATTCTGCATAGTGCCATGACGTTGCTTTTGTGGACAGCGTTTCCCTTGTGAACATGTGTTTTATCTGTTTACTGAAGGCATTTCTATCCTTTATTTCAGAATGACCACAAGGGTGAACCGGTGATTGACAACCACAGGTTCAAGTCTCTTCCAGCCATCAGCAGCAGAGCCAATGACCTCAGCAACCTGGAGGTAAACTTCTAGCGCAAGGCTGTTTGCCTTGTGGTCAATCAGGCTGTTAATTTTTGCACACCACTCTTGACAGAAGTAGCTTATTTGCAGAATTTAATATGTCATTTTAATGTAAATAAATGGTCCATTGTGGTTATAAATGCAAAAGAGTAATGGTTTGGTTATGAATGGGATTAAATCTAATCGAATGGAATCTCTCTCTCTCTATCTCCATGTCTTTGCAGTTAAAGCCTACGCTTTCTCAGCTCCATGCTGACTTCAGGACCTTTGAGCACCATTTCGAGTGGCTGAACAAGGTGACCCAAAAGCACCATCACTCCTCAGCATCAAAGCTGGGAGAAATGATCTCGCACATTCGGAATCTCATCAACCTGCTACAGCGCCAGGTATCCAAAAACACGACACATCTGTATATTTACATATCTGCTAGTACTGTTAATCATTTACAACTTCAACCTGAAGGCAGAAATGAGGAAAAACACTATGTGGCATCATAGCATTTATTCTCACTTTCTGTTTGCTTCAGATGATTCATGTGGACGCCCCTCGGATCGCCGTAACTTCTCCCTCCCTCCCTCCACAAGCCTCTCAATGGGAGATGAATCAATCTTCACAGGTGCTTCTTCAGAGGTTCAGGGTTTTCTGTGATTGGGCAGCACGTGCTTTCCTCAGCCTCAAGTCCAAAACACAGTGAGGACTGCCATTTCAACCCTGCAGCCAATCACCACCCAGAATTTGTGAATGGCGCCTTCTTCAGCCGTTCCTCTGTCTCTGTCTCTATGGACTACCGGTTTGGTGCATATCTGAGCTGATCCAAATGGCAGCAGTGTTGTCTATCTGATCTGATCTGATTAGTAGTCATCGGCACATCGAAGCCACAGAGCGAACGTGAGAACTCCACCTGTCTTTTACAGCTGGGAGTGTTTGGACTACAGCGATGCATCACTGCCAACAGCCTGCTTTTCATCTCTCACTGACACAAATTCATCTAAATTTCACTTTCTTATCTCATTTTTTTTATTCAAACTATTCATTATTTATGTATTTATTTATTTATTGAGCAGTTATTTAGTTATTTATTTGGTGTCGTTATTTATTTGACTCTTCGAGTAAAAAAAAGTCATTTTCTTTACAGTTATGTTTAAGTTTCAGCATAAAATGTACTTCCTGTTTCTCTCTTTCCTATATTATTGTCTTCTAACCATTCTTTTTAAAACATCTGTTGATATGCCTCCTATTTAACAAAGTGTATTCTCCTCATGTCTCTTTTCTTTTAATTCAGGAGTCATGGGTTCACGATTGTTACCTAGATTGTTTTGCCACTAGATGTAGCAATATTGCTGGATTTGTAACGTGTCTGTTAGTTCAAGATGATAAATTAGCAAATGGCAGGAAAAAAAAGTGTCACAAAGCACCAACCTACACCATAGCTGCCTTTAATAATCATTTTTTTGTCTCCTTCTTTGCACAGTATATTTGGGTTTGTGTTTTGGATCCTCTGATTCAGATGATGTGCTTTGATGTCTAATCAATTTTAAATGAAAGGAAAAAAAAGACAAACAACCCAAGCCTTAAAATACTATGTATTGTGATATTGTGACTGTTTGGTAATGTACAAGTGTACATACATCATCCTGAATGTAAATTGTTATGTACAGTGCAAATGTGTCTATATTATATTATAGTTTTCTATGATATAAGGCCCCTTGCTCTAGCAGTTGTATCGCAATATCAAAATTTTTATTATTCTGTTTTGATTATTTTTTAGTACTTTGATATACTATTTATTATGTTTTCATGTTATTTATTTTCACTGAAGAGAAGCAAGCCTTCTGTAATTTTTATACTTTTATACTACTTATAATCAGGCTTTATCATTGCTGAAATTTTAATGTTCAACTCACGTGCTGTAAGTGGCATTGTTGTTTGAAAAAAAGTGTCGAGTGTGGCCGATACAATAAAGGAGTTAATATACATGACTGGTGCAGTTTTATTTTTTTACATTTAGGCAGTTTTCAGTAGCCAAGAGCTAGACATAAACTATGAACTGTTTGGTGCCAACCATTGACCATTCATGTTCTATACAGTTTATCCTACATAGTGTTGTGTGGAACCTGGAGCCTATCCCAGGGGTCTTGAGGCACAAGGTGGTGGGAACTACCTTAGGCATAATCTTAAAAACGTGTGCATTTTAGAAATGCCACTCAGCCTTTGAAATGGTAAGGAAACCGGAAACACAGTGAGAACTTGCAAACTGCTCACACAGACAGGGTGAAGACAGGGTGAAGACAGGGTGAAGGCAGGAATCAAAGCCCAGCCTGGAGGTACAAGGCAAAACATGCTAAACCTAATCCATGTTCCTCCATAGAAGAACCACTGTTGGTGAAAAGATGAACCATGAGCCTGTATAACACGTTCCTGGTCCTGCACATTGTAGTATCTTCTCTATTCCTAACACACCTGATTCAGCTCAAATCTACAGGATTGGGATTATTCCAGGACCAGGGATGGGAAGGTGCGCGAGACATTAGGCCTTGCCTCATTACCACAAAAAACTACAATTCCCAGAAACTGACTCAAGACACAAACTCTTGATCTTCCTTATTCGGTTATTCTTATGCTGTAAAATATAAACGATATTGTAATATGGTCCGATACGAAGATTATTATAATTTGAATGACTCTTGGACAATGTTTAGTGTAAATTCGTCAGTCTTAATCTTGTTGACCAATAACATGAAAGAGTTAGGTAGCAAAACGGACCAATAGCGTTCGTCGTTGCTGAGAGCCGGAAGCAGGCGGGTGACTGTTGGTTAGTTTGTGCTCGACATTATTGTTAAGGTTGTATGGACTATCACTGCGGACTTCAGGCTCATTTCAACATATCAAAACTGTTTAGTAAAAAAATAATAATTGCAGGCAAGTGACATATGCATCGTGAATGTGCAGAAATATCGAGTAATTTTGCGACGATTGAGAAACAAGACGAGCAATGAGCTGGATGCGGGAAGGCCGGCTGGTGAATGGACAAAAACATAAACAAAGCGGTAGAAGAGGAAGCAAATGTTGATGTATACATGGTTATATATATGAAGGGTGAGTGTCCGTGTGTGACATTTGATTTGTTTGGTCTTAATCTTGTGTTTCGCATTTCCGCGAGACAACGCAGTGGGGACACTGATACAGAACAGGAGGAGGAGGAGGAAGGGGGGAGGAGGAGGGGGGGGGGTTTAAAGGGGAAATGCTGATCAGTCATTAGACCAATTATTTCTAACGTTTTATACATTTGGCATGCTTTAGTTTTCTTATAAAAATCTGTTCAGATGAAGTATCATTTGTTATTTATGCCATGTTGCCTAAAACTTAAAATAATAACTATTCTGTAAACGTTTATAACACATTATAATTGGCTAAAAACATGCATCATGAGTATTAGGATATTAACAGTATGATTGATGATTGTGATATTAACACTAGCTCATTTAGTATTATGCTTGAAGCTTGCAGTTCAATTTGGATACAGAAGATCATCAATATCATCAATATCAACAGTCAACAAAACATCTGCAATGGCTGCTGTGAATTGGGAGGATCCATAAGGCTTGTAATCTGCGCTACGACCCAGAGCATTCTCTTCTGCTCGTAGGGTACAATGGCCAACTCTGTCGCTACCCTTGTAGTCCAAACGGAGCTTCTTCCCAGCCAGACTTCCTCATCCCTATCTCCTTTTCCGTCGCTTCTTCCCTCAGTGGAAGAGGAGGATAATGATGAAGAGAAAGGTGGAGAGGAAGAGAAAGGATCAGAAACCGCCACGCTTACAGGAGTCGAGATGGTGACATCGTCCACGTCTCCAGGTGCGACAGGGTCCCAAAATCCTGAACACCCCTTTCAGTGTCTAGATTGTGGGAAGAGTTTTAAGTGGTCTTCCAGGTTGACACATCATCAGCGTAGTCATAACAACGAGAGGCCTTATCGCTGTAACCTCTGCCCCAAAGCTTTCAAAGGCTCATCCGCTCTGCTCTATCACCAGAGGTAAGATGTTCACTTTACAGAATATTATCTAAATATGTGCGTTATTGCATTTCATGAATGAAATTTCTAATAAGATTGATTTTTACACTTTGTTCTAGGTCTCATTCAGGAGAAAAGCCTTATAAATGTGAGGATTGTGGTAAAGCATTTAAGCGCTCATCTCTCCTCCAGGTGAGAAGTACCTGCCAGTATCAGAAACATAACAGACCTAGCATGTGCATAGAAATAGCTAAATTTTGTCTTTGATTAACGATGACATAATTTTACTGTTACTTTGTTGTTAAGATTCAATAAGGGCTGGTATAGAGTTCAGATTTTTCCTTCAAGTGCAGTTGGTTTTATTTCTATTATTTTTTATGTGCAAATGTAGGTCCATCGCAGTGTGCATACTGGTTTGCGTACCTTCCAGTGTCCCTACTGCCCTCTCACCTTCAAATGGAGCTCTCACTACCAATATCACCTACGCCAACACACAGGCGAGTGCCCTTACCCGTGTGACCGATGTCCCAAAGCATTCAAGAACTCCAGCAGCCTGCGTAGGCACAAGAACGTGCATTTGGGTGTCAAGCCTTATGTCTGTTTGGTGTGCAGCAAGGCTTTCAGCCAGTCAACTAATCTAAGGCAACACATGCGCATACATACGGGAGAGAGGCCATACATCTGTGGCGAGTGTGGTCGCAGTTTCACACACTCCTCCAACTTGGCACTTCATCGCAACTCACACATGGAGGTCAAGCCTCAGGGTGGGGGGAAGACAGGAAAGGTAGCTTCACGGACGAGTGTAGAGGTCGTGCTCGAGGAAGCCACATCAGATGATTTAAAAGCAGTCGAAATGACAATTTCAGACATGGTGGGCCTTGTGGGTGGGCAGGGAGGAGGGACAAGTCAGGTCTTCCTGTCTCACCACGTGCCCTCCTCTCGTGCACCGTCCGCAGTTGAAGGCGGTCAGAACACCCTGACAGCCACCAGCTCCGAGCATGTTCAGGTGAGCATGGTGGAGTCAACCGATACAGATGCTAATGTGCTGTTGTACAGCTGCGGCAGCTGCAACGAGACATTCGGAACACAAAGACACCTGGAAGAACATCAAGCATTGCATCTGCACAATCTGGGGGCAGGTAATGGGGGTGAGGACATCAGAGATGATGGCTTGGAGGCTCAGGGAGGTGGGGTTTCACTAGTTGGGATGGCCCCCTTGTTGGCTGACTTTGAGGAGGTGGTGGAAACCACGACTGTGTCAGAGAGTGGGCAGGGCACAGAACTGCTTGGATTGGGTAGTATTGGGGGTGGATCTGGGCAGGTTCATTATGACTTGCTCCAGAGCTTCACGAGCTCTGTTGCCCAGTTGCCCTCAGATGATGGCGGATCCATAGAGGACACAACTGTGGCTGCATTGTCTGAGTGTGCCTACTGTGGTAAAACCTTCAAGAACAGCAGCTCGATGAGCAGACACATGGCACAGGTGAGCGGTACTACATGTCAAGAAAAAAATTCTGTTTTCAAGAATTTTATTTTCATATAATTTTAAAGAATTTCATCACATTAAGGTTACAAAATGGAGAGCAAACTGCAATAGGTTTGTTATTATGATTGTTACATGTGACATTTTCATTCTTTTCTACTTCGACCAGGTGCACCCTCTGGCACTGTCCCAGTCCAGATCTCAATTCAGCTGCTCTGTGTGTGACCGGTCCTTCCCCCTGCTGTCATCCCTACTTTCCCACCAGCTCTCGCACACTGAGGAGCAGAGACTGCTGGCCGAGGCAGAGGCCGAGATAGTATGCCCTCCCTCGCTGTCCCTCTCACTGCCCCTGTCTTCCTCATCCTCTGCTAAGAGAGAAGGGGGGGAGGATGGAGAGGGAGAAAGGGAGATCCATGTCAGCCTTATTGCAGTCACAGAAGAGGGAGAGAAGCAAGCTGTAAAATCAACCAATAGGCAATCAGGGAAGGCAGGAAAAAGAGGAGGCGGGAGCAAGGGCTCTGCAGCAAATATCGGTGAGCTTTAAGTTCTCAAAAGATGACTGGATGCTAATTTATTTCCATCTGGGAAATCGACTTGTGAAACTAGAATATGCTTCTATGACTCTTATCATTGTGATAGGAATAAATTGCAACATGCATCCATGTTTTGCAGGTTCATTCTGTTCTGGTTTGGTACCAGGCACAAGGCAAATCTGCTCAGTAGGCATTAAGAGTTCCACCTGAGATGTATCATTTTTTAGATTTTTCAATTTCACCTTTTATCTAACAGAGAGGCCATATCGTTGTTTGGAATGTGGGAAATCCTTCAAGGGTTCTTCAGGTCTGCGCTACCACATGAGAGACCATACAGGAGAGAGACCGTACCGCTGCATAGAGTGTGGAAAATGCTTTAAGAGGTCTTCTTTACTGTCCATACATCAACGGGTAAACACTGCTATGCTTGCTACATTACACTGACACATGTCTACCATAAAATTTGATAGGATTTAGGGTTTCTTTAAGAATCTTTTGATTTAGGAATAGTATTTGATCAACACACTAATATGAATATAATTATTTTCTCATTTTTATGTGACAAACCTCCATGCTTGTCTTAAACCTGTTTTACATATATTTATTTTAAATGAAAATATGAATTAAAGCTATTGTGTGTGTATGTGTGTGTGTGTGTGTGTGTGTGTGCAGGTGCACACTGGAGTGCGAGCCTTCCAATGTCCTTACTGCCCTTTGACCTTCAAGTGGAGTTCACATTACCAGTATCATTTGCGGCAGCACACTGGCGAGCGGCCCTACGTTTGCCAAGAGTGCGGCAAATCGTTCAAGAATACCAGCTGTTTGCGCCGGCACAGCCAGTTGCATTCGGGTCTGCGACCGCATGCCTGCTCTGTGTGCGGCAAGTCGTTTTCTCAAACCTCCAACCTAAAGCAACATGAGCGCACACACTCGGGCGAGAGGCCTTTCCAATGTGCGCAGTGCCATAAGAGTTTCACACACTCCTCCAACCTTCAGCTTCATCTCCGCACACACTCCTCACGCAAGGACTACAAGTGTCCGCGCTGTGGCAAAGAGTTTGTCATGCACTCCTACCTGCAGAGGCACCTGCGGACACATACCAGCAGTGATACGGCCATGTGCATAAAGGAAGAAGGGAAAACACCTAAAAATGGCATTGGGACCTCAGAGATGCCAGCTGCTACTCTGAATCTAAATATGAATGCGGGTGGAGGGCTCAGTTCACTATTTTCTAATGAAGGGAATTCCACACTCATTCTCTCACCGTCGAATTTGGACATTCCTCCAAACATGTCACAAAATTATTTTATGATCCAAACCCCTACAGGACTACAGCTGATCCCACTGTCTAATCCAACCCCCACACAGCCTGTCCCAGATCCTCCACCTCCTCCTCCACCACCTCCCCCTCCCCCTCCAACGTCCCAGAACTACCTGCTTCTTCAATGCCAGTCCACCAATGGGAGCCAACCGAGTCTAATTCTCGTTCCCACAGCGCCCAATACAAACACTCTTCCCGCTCCAGCAGCACCACAGCCCCTTCCCTTGGTCCAGACCATACCAGCACTGCCACACCTAACCACTTTAGCTCCAGCCCAAACTCAGATATCACCGTTTCAGTCACTCCAGACCCAGCAGAGGTTTATTTTTACCAATAACAGTGCTCCCCTCATCACTACTCCACACACCCAAAACACAATAGCCAGTACTAGGCCAATTCTAGGAACGCTTAGCCACACCAGGAGCCCTAGAACCAGGCGTGGGCGCAGAAGTAAAACTCAGAAATCTGGGTCCGTGGCACAGTCCGCATCTGTCCCGGCAACTCAAGGATTAGCCCCTTCCACTATTTCAACATCCACAGTTAATGCTTCTGTTGCATCATCAACAACTTTGTCTCAGCAACATGATCTTCCAACATCTGTGCCATGTCTGAATTCAGATTCTGTGCCTGACACAACTTCCGCCCCTGCTACTAATACTATATCAGCAGTGACCCCAAATACACCACCAAAGGACAGCCGCTGTATTTTGACATGTGACCACCAAACTGCGTCCACTGCAGAGGAGGTTGAGAAACTTCCAGAGTCACTACCAGAGAAGCGCTTTGTTCTGTGCTTCGAGAAGGAGACTGGGCAGAGGGAGCAAGGAGATGGTGTGGAGGTGAAGGTGGAGATGAATGAAGGGGTGGAGGGAGAAAGGTCATACGTGTTACATTTTGAAGGAGAAAGTGAACATGGGGAAGAAGGAAGTGAAGATAGAGGGGAGAAATCCTACGTTCTCCGATTTCATTCAGAGGAAGAAATGGAGGGGGATGGAGAAAAGGAGAAGACTGGGATGGTTTCTCTTAACCTGCTTCAAGATTGGCATGGAGCAAGGGAAAGTGAAAGAATGGAAGGGTTTGTAGAAGGTGTTAGGATAGAAGAGAAAGCCTTTGTTCTTCATTTTCAAACAGATGCTCCGAGTGATGAAGACATCCCTCAGAATACTGGCTTTCCTGAAAGCTCTAATGAAGATTTGAGTCTTTCTTGCCATTCTGCCCAAGCCTTAATGCCTCTTGGTGGCCAGGAGGTTATGTTTGAATTGGGCAGTGAAGCCAAAATCGATGCAGACACAGGAAGTGGGGAAAGTGTTCAAATGATTGCAGTAATAGAAGGTGGAGCCAGCGGTTCTGAAACAGAGGGCAGCTTTACTAATCCTGGAGGAGTCACTGGGACAGGAGCAGGGCAAATGGGGAGCATATTTCAGTTAGAGGGAGGAGAAGGCATTGTTATTATCGAGGTTAGTTCCAGCAGTTTGACCGAGGGAACAGAAGGAGTTTCGGTAGGATTAAGGAACATGGACAAAGAAGGCACTGCTTCACAAGAAGTGACATCAGAAGAGCAGAAGATACTAGAAACTGAGAGCAGACTGTCAGCCAGCGTGAATGGGACTTAAGAATAAGCTCAGAAAAGAACCTCATAATGATGAAGCCTGTGTATTTTTCTGAGACACCACACACACGGTCCTACTAACCAACGCACCCTACTAACTACCAGCAACCTGAGTCTCTCATGACACACACATATTTTTAATGATGCCTTTTATAATCCAGATGACTAAATCTTAAAGCAGTTATTTAGGACTATGACTTTCAGCTACCAGGAGAGTGAAATGCAGGGGGGAAATTATGCTTTAGGGTAAAATAAGCTTGTAGTGCAATGGATGATCTTTTTATGTTGTCCTCTAACTTCAGTCTTTCTGCATGTCCTGGGTACTGAGTTCCTCCTCAGCCTGTAGAGGGAGTCGTTTCATAAACCACACACAAGATATGATGCTTTTTCTAAACTTCTCCACTTAGTCTGTGAACTGAAGAGGAGTTGCTGAAGAATGTTGGACGACTGCAAACTAATATGCTGTCATGTTGACAGCCAAAGTGTAACATGAACAACAAGAACTGTGAATATGTCTATAGTCTGTTTAGTTTCATTATCATTGTTGATATTAGTAAATTATCACGTGCAACAATTTCTGTCACTGGTGTTTTTTTTTTTGTTTTTTTTTAAAGTTTATTCTGCACTAAAGATGAACTAAATAAAAAAATGTCAATTAAAAAAACAACAATTAATTATATGTCATTTTGTAATTATTTTAGAGGTCTACCTGGTCGTATAGATGACCTCTAGTCTTATTTAAAACGCTACTGATTCGGTTGACGCTCCTGCCGCTTTTACGCTCCGGTTTTACGCCGATTCACGAAAGCGGATACGCTGAACGCGCTGTCGGCGTGTAGCGGTAACACAGCTCTTCTATTCATATGATGGCTTATTGGCACTATGTTAGCTTGGAAATCGTTTGAACTCCATTTCCGAGGTAAGTAGGTCAGTCTCTGGCTCGGTACACAGAACAACGGTGGTTTATACTGGAGATGTTTTTCATAAAAAAAAGCTTTAAAAAGAAGTCCTTCGGAGCGCACAGCGTTAGTAAATAGTCATAATACGCCACGCTGCATGTAGCGTGTGTGTGTATATATAACCTATATACGTAATGTAATATGATCATGGAGCTATATTTTGTGTTGCGTGCATGGCTGTTCTATTTGTTAGTGATTTAAAAGACATTAAATCCTTGGTTTCTCGTCTAGTTCATATCCCCCAACCCCCTGCTCTATATGTGGTAATACGATAATCCTTTTGGCCTAACATGGTGTTTTTACCCAAGGTGTTTTATATATATATATATATATATATATATATATATATATATATATATATATATATATATATATATATATATATACAGTATAACACGGTGATATATATATAACACATAATATACAGTATAACACGGTGATATATATATATATATATATATATATTTATGTATTTATATATATATATATATATATATATATATATACACACACACACACACACATATATATATATATATACAATATACAGTATAACACGGTGACAAGGTCGAGTGACTATTGATTAGGAGTGATTATTTCCCTTTTGATGTTGTTTGATGAGAAATCATTTGTTGACAGAATTTAGCTAGACAAAATCCAATCACTCTATTATGTAATCCTTGTGTAGATTTTCAAGTAATCACTTTATTTCTCTCTTCAGGACCCCAGGTTTGAATCACCATAAAGGTTGAATAAGATGGCGCACTTGGATCTGGGAAATGTAGTGCTTCGGCGGATGGGAGAAGAGGATATTGAGGCTGTAAAGGCTCTTATAAAGGTTTTTTTTTTTTTCATTTTGGATGTTTTTTTTTGTGGCTAGTATGTAGGTTTTATTATATCATATATAATTAATTCTTTTTGCTTCCTTTACTCTGTCTGCCTCCCAAACGTCTGCGCTGTTGTCTTGTCTGTGCAGCAAGGATGTGAAGGGATGGAGAACCGGCTCATCCTGCACCTCCTTACTAGACCACTGGCGGTCCTATTGCTCGCTACAGTCTCCTCTGTGCTCCGCTTTGTAGTGCACTCCTTTATGCTAGCCCTGTTTATCCCTGTTTTCCTTCTCATTGTATACCTCAAGCTCACCATCCCACGGTCTGTGGGCATCCTGGGATCCAGCAGACCCTACTGGGACTACCTAGGCAGCAGCTACCTGGCTAGTTCAGAACCAGACTTACACAACCCACATGCAGCCAAAGCCAAGTTTGTTACTGACCAGGAGAAAGCCAAACGTCGCAAGAAAGCCAAAGAGAAGTATAAGAGCAAAGAGACAAAGAAAGGAAAGGCTGAAGACAGAGAGAAGGTGGATGAAGATGATCTGAAGGAACGGGCACGTGTCGCAGGGGAAGTGTGGATTGCAGAGAACGATGGCGAGGTTCTTGGCTGTATTGCACGGGATGGTTGGAGTCGGAATGGTGTGTACCGAATCTGTAGGCTGGTAGTGCAGAGCTGGTACCGTAGAGAAGGGCTGGGAAGGCTGCTAGTCCAGAGCCTGGAGTTCAGAGCCAAGCAGAGCGGAGTGCAGCGGGTCTATGCTCATGTGCCCTTCCCTTCCAAAGTAGGAGAGGCTTTCTTCAGAAAACTGGGCTACAGGCTCCAGGGAGAGACTTCTGGGGTGGAAGGTGACGAGGAGGAGGATTATGAGGAGCCAGGAAAAGCCATGTTAGGGTTTCCAGTAACAAAGGTGTTTGTTAAAGACTTAGGGTTGTAAATGGGCACATTTTTGTAACTACAGCTGTACTTGAAGTCATACACTCTTTACATAATTTGTGACTAATGTAATTTCTGAAATTTTGTTAAATCACTACATGGTTAAAATCACAATATTTATTTAAAATGTTTATTTATTATTTGCTTGTTTCTTTCTTTCTTTCTTTCTTTCTTTCATTTTATTAAATTTATTTGAAAAATTCAGATTTCAATCCATTTTTATAATAATGGTATTGTACTGAACTGTCAGTGGTCTTTTTGTCTGGAAAAATATAAAGAAATAAATCTTCTGTAAGACTGATTTTACTCAAGAGTTGCTTTTAATAATGTAGCATTACTAGTCACAAAATGGTTTGAATCTGAATGTACAGGTTCAAACTGAGTGACTGAGTGAAGTGTCTTAAATATGAAAATGACTTGTATGTCGACTTTTCAAGATGTATAGCTTTCCGTTTCTCTCTTGACAGGTAGAGATGTGCAGCCTGTGGTTATGCTGCGGTGAACTGAGAGACAGCATAGGCTTACTATAGATGTCAACACAGATACACACGAATGCATGAACAAACAAACTAAAAGAACAAAGCATATTGTATGTATTCATGTTGCAGACCTTTTTGCTAGTCATTACGCTACAGTAAGCAAGCATAAATGTATATGGAGTCGAAGCATGTGGTTATTTTTCTACCTTAACCGCACACAGTAAAATATATGTCTCACCTACTACCTCATTCACCACCGGATGTTTGTACAGTTGTGTCAATGTGGTGAGAACATGCACCTGGTGCAGCAGTAAACTTCAGTGTCATGATTTGAAAAAGTATCATTTAGTGTGATCTGCAGAATCATGCCTTCATTTTCAAATCATTCATTTTTATTTATAGTTAAAAATTAAGTTTGCATAATAGGACAGGAATAATAGAAAATTTGTTTATTCAGATTCATTTATGTAGAGTGCCACATGCAGATGCGTGTAGCAGACCGTAGTGAACAATGATGAACTTTGTGCTTTGGACATCACACAAGATTAGTTCATTATAATCAGACATGACTGAAGGTTTTAGTTTTGCACTACACAGATCACATGCTTGAGCTAAGCAAGAAGTGTTTCTTACTCATTTCAAGGACGAATTATTTTCTAAATGGGTCACAACAGAGAGCTAGGTAATTAGCATGTTCACAGTTACTCGAGTTACTACTTCAGTATCTTCTTTCACATGGTCTGGCATAGTGCCTTGTTTGTTGTGGGCTTTGTTGTTCTGCCGCACTGGAGCCTGCAATAGTAAACACCTGCAAGTGTGTCCCCTAACCAAAGGGTACCTATTATTGTCTTCAGGAAACAGATGCAAGTTCACAGCACTGGAAAAGTGTGTTTGGAGCTGTGGTTGAGTTTGTCTGCACGATAGGTCTTTGGGGGGTGTGTCTGTGTGTGGGCGGGTGGGTTTCGGAAAGAATGACTTTGCATTTCCTGCCCCAATTCATTCATTCGTGCTGTGCTAATTGATGCATTAAAGTGGATGTTGTCCATGGTGTATGTGAAAATAAAAGGAAAAAAGGTGAGATATGGATGATTGGTAATATTCTTTATTACAGTCGGTTGTGACTTTTTAAATACTAGATTTGCTTTTCTGTGTGCATATACAGTATGTATTACACACTGGTTCTTCTTCTTCTTCTTCTTCTTATTATTATTATTATTATTATGACAAAGAAGAATGACCTAAAATATTACCTTACCTTATGCTCAGCTTTCTCTCTTGTTCTCTCCACTGCTTTCTGTTATACAAATGCAAAAACATCCAGCAATACTGCTGGACCTCCGAAAGATTTGTGGTCAGAGGCTGAATCGTGGGAGCAGACATGTAAAAAAAATCAGACACACTTTCGTCTTCTCATTCCATCTCTACCTCACACACATACACACAAACAGAGATCAGAGGGAGCTCTTTGGGAAATGGTGATTTCCCTGGCCACAGAGTGCATGAAAGGGTGAGTTCGTGAGTCTCAGACATGAAGCCAACTGCATTGAAAGGGTTTTTAAAACAATTGCTCACAGTCACAAATGAGCAGGATACATAATAGCAGTGATATGTGTGCTTATGCATACCACTGAGCACTTGTGACGTTATGTGGTTGGCTGAATTTCTAGGCTCTCCTCTGTGGTAAAGAGGTCTCAAGACGAGTACTTAGATGTGTGTTTTGAAGGAAGAAGGTAATCTAGCTGTTTGGAAACACTTTTTTTGGAAGGTATTCTAGCTTTCTTTTGGACTTACTTCATAGGGTATCTATGGGAAAAATAAATAAAGGGGAAAGACCCAGGTAAAAAAACAAAACAGAATGCTGAAGAAGGTATTATGGGAATGATTAAAGGCCATGTGGGAAAAGTGAAGTGGAGGCTTCCTTGGTTGGGTGCAAGGGATCTGGAAATTTCCAGCTTGCCATGGTTACGCCACAGGCTGCGTTTTGTGACGCACATCTAAGAAAAAAAAGGTTACAAGTCACGTCAAACACTTAAGAGACTAATATGCGGTCAAGGAAAGTGCTATTGTGTAAAAAAATAAAAAATAAAATTAAATCTTATACTATTATAAAATATTATACATTTCCCAGTTTTTGCAATTTAACAATGTCTGTCATAAAAAAAAAGTTTTTTTCTTTGTTGTCTGTCGGTAAAAAAAAAGTTTGTTTTTGTATTATGAAAACAAGTGAACCTTGGTTTTCACCTTAGTTTTTAAAGTGAAAAAACATAACAAAAAAACTATGTGTATGATGTCACAATCCTGTTCACTCTCATTAGTTAGCTAGCAGAAAGTTAGCTAGCAGACAGACAGACAGACAGACAGATGTCCCACCACTGCCCTGGTTGTGGAGTTTGCATGCTCTCTCTTTGGTGCTTTCCACCAGGTACTCTTGGTTCTCTGGGTTCCTACCCTACTTCAAAAGTATTGTTGGCTGGTTGGCATCTCTACATTGCCTGTAGTGTGTATGTGATTGTGCCCTGTGATTGATTGGCTCCCTGTCAAGAGTGTCCCCTGCCGTGTAATCTGAGACAAACAAACAAGTAAAAAAAAAAAAAAATCAAACCATCTACCTCAGTGTCAGTCCATTGCTCATTTGAGAATTTGTCTAGATTGTGCCTAATGTCTGTTGCTTTACAATGAGGTTAGAACTACTTTGTATGTCCATATAAATAGCAGTTGCTATTAATATGTTTTTCTGACACTGTCAGTTAGAATAAACTTCATCCCTCCCAACTGTGTTTGAAAACTGACATTATCCAATCAGGGACCCCTTTCACCCAAGTGTATCAATTTGTCACACGTTTTCTATACCTCCTCCTCCTTCCTCCACTTTCAAAACTCTCACTCATGTTTGCATGACTCAACCACTGACTTGGTTTCAGCTTTCGGAATGATGAGCAAGCTGGACAGGTGAGTAAAAAAAAAAAAAAAAAAAAAAAAAAACATTTCATAAATGCTGAAATGATAATGATGTAAATCCTATAGAGCCGGCTGCTGGTGAGGACTTCAGGAATTTGTAAGAAAAAAAAATTATTTAAATGTAGATTTTTATGAATGGAAATGTGTCTAATTATGTATCACAATGCAATTTTCAAACTTTCTCAGCTATCATTAAGGATGAAAGTGAGAGTTCTCGATAAGTGTCTGTGCGCGCGTGTTTGTGTGCAAGTAAACTTTGCAAAGTACAATCGCTAATCTCTGAGTAGCTGTTGTTGTGTTGTAGCATTTCCTACATGCATGACTGCATGAGACATTTAAAGTCAAAAAGTCACTCCCTTCTACTTTTAACAAACTATTGAACTATTATTTATTTCTATTGTTATTAGTAATCATTTGAAAATTCAAAATAATTAATGTATTTGTATTATTATTATTATTATTGTTGTTGTTGTTTTTAAGATGACATTTTACAAATTAAATAATAGTGTATTTCTATTCTATTTTAAAATACATTACATTGACAAACATATATCATTTATTTCAATCCACCCTTAACACACAAAAAAAATCTAATTAAGATTACTAATAATCTTACAAATGCTACAACACAGAAGCAAGTTTCAATATATTTGATCATTATGACTAATAATAGTTTTTGGGCTTTTGGGCCATTTTTCTATGCTGCAGAGTGTTGCTGACGCAGAGGAAGTTTATTTACCACTATAAGAATGTACGCTGGGCTCGTGGGAGAAACGAGACCTACCTCTGTTTTGTGGTCAAGAAACGCAACAGTCCCAATTCGCTCTCCTTCGATTTTGGACACCTGCGCAATCGCTCTGGATGCCACGTGGAGGTAAGACATGGATGGACAGATGCAACTGTGGGAGGAGAAGAGATCATTAGCATAAAGTCAGTGCACTAGTACTAATCCTCCATGATCTCATGAACAAAAACGTCTCTCCATCACATGACTGTACTCGCATGTGGGCACATCCAGTAAACCTGCCATCAAAACAATCCCCATGTATGAACTCATGGATTGAACTATTAAGCTTTTGCTAGTATTGCTGATAACATTGATACGATGAAAATAAAGATTAATAACAGTAAATAATGCATATCATCCATTTTCCTCCCATCAGCTTCTCTTCCTGAGCTATCTTGGGGTACTATGCCCGGGTTTCTTAGGTTCCGGTGTGGATGGTGTCAGGGTGGCATATGCCATCACCTGGTTTTGTTCCTGGTCACCCTGTTCAAACTGTGCCCATCGCCTTTCTCGCTTCATGTCACAAATGCCCAACCTGCGGCTGCGCATTTTTGTCTCACGTCTCTACTTCTGTGACAAGGAGGACAGCCAAGAAAGAGAGGGACTCCGGTGCTTGCAGAGTGCAGGCGTGCAGGTGTCCGTCATGACCTACAAAGGTAAAAATGGAAAAATTATATGCATAGATTTTTTTCCTTTAAATATAGAAGTTTTTTTTCTCCTACTGTAAATAAAAAAGCTCACCTGAATCTAACAATAAATAGATTATGTGAGAGATAGTTAGGTTTAGAAACACTTTCCCAAGCTAATTTTATGAATAAATTTAGAAGATGACCGTTAGCCCTCAACCAAGATACCGTCCCATGTACAGGCCATGTGATGGGTGCAGAAGGATTAAGTAGTCCATTCACGTGTAAAACAAAACTTTCTGAAATACTTCTATTTCATCATTGATGGTCAAAATGGAGACGTATTGTCTGCAAGTCATTAGGTAAATTCATATCACCACCATTTAATATATGCAAAATGGGTCGGATTGCTATGTTTACACAGTAATAGCTGCAACTGAAAGCTTTGAGGCTAATTACACAAAAAGAAATCATATGGAGAGGGTTTCTGTCTATGAGTTACATTCATTCATGCAGGTTCGCTATAAAGATGTTGGATAATTCCGGTGCACAAAAGAAAAAGAAGAATGGTAAAGGGAAGAAGCATTGTTAGCTCATAGAGGTGTACGGCAAAATTCTTAAAGCACTACAGAACGTCTAGTTTGAATGTGTTGCAGATGTTTACATTGTGCCGGTTTTGTGAGTGTGTCTCCATAGTGGGTCCTTGTTAAATAGTTAGTCCTGGACCTGAACAACACACACAATAGGGGTCACACTCCACTAAACCGTTCACCAATTTCATACAAATTTACAAGTGTGAGATATTCTCTCTCTACAGATTTTTTCTACTGTTGGCAAACCTTTGTCGCTTGTAAAGAAAGGGCTTTTAAGGCTTGGGACGGCCTTCACGAGAACTCTATCAGGCTGTCCCGGAAACTACAGAGGATCCTGCAGGTGAGAATGAACCCCAAGGACATCATTTCCATTTCAGCTAATATTTAGGTTTTATTGAGTAGAATCAGTGCAAACATGTCATAAATGGACATCTTGATCAACTCTGTTTTTATCTCTACAGCCTAGTGAGACTGAAGACCTGAGGGATGGCTTTGCTCTGCTGGGCCTCTGATGACATGACAGTTTACACGACAATGAATTATGGTGCTGTAAAAACAAAATTCCTGAGACTTGAATCACTGAAACATTAATATTTTTTTTACTTTTAATAGCATTACAGTTTTGATTAAAAGCGTTTGGGGGCGCTGTATCCGTGCTACTTTTCAAAATACTACAATAAAGTTTTTGTATGACGAGTTTTGCACTATATTTATTCGGTCCTAACGGTTTTCTACGAGAAGCCAATTGTGGTAGCTCGTTTCAAACCACCGTTTTGTCTGCTTAAACCAAAAAAGAAAGAAAGAAAAAAGAAAAAAAGAAAGAAAAAAAAGAAGCGCTGTTGATGCGGAAGAATGTGGTGCGCGGATACACGGTGTACTACGACGTTACCGGTTCCGTTAAGCTGCGAGACCAAACTGCAGCAAACAAGCGGTTGAATTAAAATCCAAGATGGCGACCGAGCTGGAATACGAGTCGGTTCTGTGTGTCAAACCTGACGTCAATGTGTACCGAATTCCGCCGCGAGCGTCGAACCGCGCCGTCAGGTAAAAGCCGTGATACCGCTAAAAGCCATGACCTTCATCTTTACCATCATCTTTCACACCCTGTTACATCCTTTACACTGCAGTCGCATCAACAACACGCCATCAGCGTCATGATCCCTTCTAATACGTTGGTTTTCTTAGTGCGCGTGCCGTGTTTACAGTCCGAATCAGTATTGCATGTTATATTGATGCTACACAGAATTATAGGCCTATGCACGTTATTACATAATATACGCACGCAAGGTGTAGGGACAAAGTAAGTGATGGTAATAGGTGTGATTAAGCTTCTTCCTGTGCCGGAAAGGGATATTGAAATACCCACTTTCTCAATATGTCTCGACTTCTGACGTCACAATGCTCATCATCATCATCATCATCATCATCATCAGTAGTGAGACTCAATGGCTGCAGCTGCATCATTCATTTCAGTGACCTCATGACCGGTCAGAGGTTTACTGCAGTGTGTAATCAGTAAGCAATGTCTTACTAATACATTCTGTGTTTGAAAGGATATTTGAAGGATAGATTGAGACACAGTGTTTACTTTTTCATGGGTTGTTTACGTCATGTTTTCTGACGTCAGTAGTTTCCGGACAATGACTGGACCACAGTGTTTGTTTCGATCGTGTTCCTGGAGGTTGATAGGTTCACAGTCGTGTGGGAGAACTGAGAATAACTGGAACAACTTTCATATCTGAGTAATAAATGATCATTAGACAGTTTATTTCAGTCTCTCATAAAGTAATCTGATCATACGAGACGCACACATGATTGTTTCCGCTTTCACCATAATTAAAAAGTGTTCCCACTTTTATGGATCCATCTGTTCTTGTCTATGAACTGTATATGAAGGTACATATACAGGTGCGTTTTGTAGATTTTAAATTGGAAAGAAAAACCCAAACCACAGTAGGCCGTGACGTGACGTGACAACAATCCTGGGGATATCACGAGTTGATTTGTTTTCCCCCTATAACATATGCTTATGTGTTTTATTTCTCTTTTACAACAGCAATTTGCCAACAATTACAAGCTGTCATTAATCAAATAAACGTCACACTTTGTCATTATTTATATTTAGGTTTAGTATATATCCACAAGCTAGATCCTATAATCTCTAACCTTATAGCAGTTATAAATAGTAATTTCCTCCTCTGGCTCGTTTTTTTATGCTCTCTTGTGAAAACACGAAATGGTGCTGGTTACATTATCTAGAACAGAAATCTCCAAGCTTCCTTCCTCTGAGAACTACTTGTGTTTATATTATTAGTAACATTTATTTACATTTATTTACTGTTTTTATTTAAACTTAGAAAAAATGTCAACAGCAGACAGTCTTATTTCACAATAAATCATTTTAAGTTCACATAAGAAGCAGGTTAATATTTGAGTTGCGTTAATTGATTTAACACAGCAGGTTTGCTGACTTAGACTTATTAATATCGTCAGATTTTGTTCATTTACATGGATTATTTGTCATCATATTGCTACAAGTCTCATGGCACATGCCCTGATGGCCTCATCAAGAATGAACAAGACTATTTATTTTGAAAACAGATACCTGAAATTGTATTTGGCTTTGTGATTAAATAATAGTATTTTAATGGAATTCATATGCAAGTGAAATGGGAAATATTAAACAGTCCTTTACCACGAAAAAGCACCTGCACTAATAAGAGATGTCTACAGCACACACTTCCTGCATCCTACACATGCAGCAGGATTTATTCATTCAGCGGTTTTGCTTTGGCAGTTTTATTCCTAACACTGTCCAAAACCAAGCAGCTTCCAAGATGAATGGATCTGCCTTGTGTTTTCTTTATCCTTTATCCAAACAAGTTCAAGTCGTGCTGATAAATTGAAGTTTATATAACACTTCCATGTATGTTCTCGGTGGGGTTTATGAAGTTCATTTGGTTGTATCCATTTTGTACACTCAGAACTACTCAGAAGTGTGAAACCTATTGGTGTGCAACCTAAAAACTGGACAGCAAAAACGTCTAGTAGAAAACTTCACAAAGTGCTGACACCGGAGACTCCTTCCATTAATGATAAATAACATCCTAACAGAGAACCTCACATTGTCAGTAAACTTTGTAAATAATAACAACACCACATTCTGTTTGTTTGTTTATTATTAGGCTTCAAGTATGTTGATCATTCACCATACAACAAACTAACAAACTGTTACTTCAGAAACCATAAGAACCTAGAGAACGAATGTAAACCTATCGTTTGTTACAACCAGAACTGCTATCAGAGCTGCTGTGGTGTTATAAAGAATTAATCCACACTTTCTGATGAGTGAAATCAGCAGTGCTGTTGCATCAGTAAATGTAGCCTGGTGTCAATATTCGCCGTTTGTCGGCTTCTTCTACCTACGGCTATTGGAAAGGGGCCGCCATAGAAAAAAACTGGTATTGTTTCAGTGTCGCTGGGCTTTTTAAATGACTCAGCGTCACGTTTTTTTTTTTTTTTAAAAACGGTGAGCAAAAACAAATACAAGCCAGCATTCTTCTGTGGATTACTGAAAACAGATTACTAATATAGACACCAAAAGGGTAAGTACTGTACGTAACATGACCGAATGATGACAACAGTTACTATTTTTAATACTTCAGTACCATTAGGATTAGTTTATGTCAGTAAATATTTAAAGCGGTTATGTTTTGGTTCATAGTGATGTGTTTGTCCAGTTCCTTAGCACCATTTCATACTAAACAGATGAGACATATCTATTTTGAAAGTGATG
Organism: Tachysurus fulvidraco; assembly: GCF_022655615.1. Classification (NCBI taxonomy): domain Eukaryota; kingdom Metazoa; phylum Chordata; class Actinopteri; order Siluriformes; family Bagridae; genus Tachysurus; species Tachysurus fulvidraco. The sequence goes on along the minus strand of NC_062520.1, from coordinate 23,260,737 downwards.
TGAAGAGAGCAAACACATACTTCTCTGTCCATTCATCTTTTAATCGTTTTGTTTTCTGTGCTGAAAAACAAGCCACGATGGCAGTTCACTAATCAGTTCAGAGATGGTTCAAATAAAATGAAATAAAAAAAAAAAATCCATGAAAGACTGTGACTATTCCCTTTCACTAAACGAACGTCTTTAAGTAATCAAGTAATCTCTGGACTGATGAGTTTCCTTCAGTTAAATCATTTACATGAATGCCTCTGATTTGATAAACCACAACAAGAGGATCTGCTGCAGAAGCTGTGCTCGTATATGTTTGTAAAACTAAAGTCAGTCAGCTGTGGAAGGTTTTCTGTCATATGTTTTTCAGCACTACTGCAGTAGGTTTTTTTATTTTAGCATTTGTTTAAGTCAGCTGAAATAGAGCTGCGTCTAAACTCCTAGCATGCTATATCTGCTGACCCCTGGGTTAGAGGATAATTATAGATTGAAACCACGGGCATATTGTTTTCCATCTTTACACATAGAAGGTAATAATGGAGAAGAAAGGTATATGTAAGGCTAATGAGAATACACATAATAATCTTGTTTTTTGTGTCTTGTAGGGCAGCTGATTGGAAGTTAGACGCTCCTGACTGGATGGGCCGAATGAGAGTGACGGCAAGGGGAAAAATGGCTTTTATTAAACTAGAGGATAAGATCTCAGGTCAGAGGAAGTTGCAGTACCCAAAAGTAGTGCACACACACATACACACATAACGGTCAAAGCAGCTTCGTAAACTGAAAAAAAGTGAAATTGTACCAGAAATGATTACTGACCGGAACACAGTAAGCAAGACATTTGGTACATAGCTCAAGACTTCATCATTCAATTTTTATGTAGATCATATTTATTTATTTCATTATTTTTGGCCACACACTAAAATGGAAGACATTATAAAAAGATCATAGAAAACATTTTTTTTACTTAAAAATAAATCATTTTTTTATTTATTTTTTAGCACACACTAAAATACCAAATGAATACATTTCATCAAGTTTTTTTAATCTTTTATTTATTTGTTTTATTTAAAAAAAATGTTTCTTTTTTTTTTATTTGCCTTACAGAAGAATATGAAATTTATCCATTTTATCATAAGAAGATTTAACTCTAAAGAAAACAACTTTTGATTGGCACACATTAGAATAAAAAATGAATTTGTTGTATCCTAAAAAAAGATATTTCTTAAATAAGTGGGAATAAAAAATTTTAATTGCCGCAGTCTCTAAATTCAAGAATCCAAACACGACAGCATGCCGTACGTTTCAGCATGATCCGAGTCCGACCAGGATGAATAATAATGGCGTGTACTTGCTGTTCTCTGATTATAGGTGTGTACTTGCTAATCTTATTCTGTATATGTTAAAAAATAAGTTGAAAATAGGCAGAAATATGTTTTTGGTATTTTAAATTCTATTCCGCATCTGGAAAATCCTGTCGATTTCTTTCAGCCATCGTTGTCCTCTTTATCGCCACCCACTTGCTATTTTTAAACCCATGAAGTGATCCATATGTAGCAGTATGTCAAACTCTAAGGGCAATCTTTTAATCTAGTTTATAATTACTGATACACATCTGGGTCATTCCAGATCAGCCTTAAAATGAATCTGAGATGATGGAAAACAATCAAAGGAGAAATATAGTATATTTGTAGAAATATAGTAAATATATAAGCTTGTTGCAATTATTTGTTTTATTTTAAACTGCGAAGTGTTTGTTTGTTTGTTTTTTTTGTTTTTTTTTTAAATAAAGTTTTATTTATAGACAGCGGGTCTCATGATTTATGCTCTTGTGCCCTGTCCTGTAGGGGAGCTGTTTGCTCAAGCCCCAGTGGATCAGTTTCCTGGTATTGCCATAGAAACTGTAAGTGACTCAAGCCGTTACTTTGTTCTTAGGATTCAAGATGACAGCGGTGAGTTAGACGCCATTTTATAATTTCAGTCTGAATGAAATACCTTCTCAGAATTAGACACTGAAATACCCCCACACTTTAATTTTCAGGTCGCAGTGCCTTTATTGGTATCGGATTCGGAGATCGGGGGGATGCGTTTGATTTCAACGTGGCTTTGCAGGATCATTTCAAGTATGTTTCTTGTGTTTTTATTAATTTGACTTTAAATCCCATTGGGTTTAGTAATTAGGGTATGCCTTAAATGATTCTAATACTCTCTCTCTCTCTCTCTCTCTCTCTCTCTCTCTCTCTCTCTCTCTCTCTCTCTCTCTCTCTCTCTCTCTCAGGTGGGTAAAGCAGGATAATGAATTTAGTAAGCAGGCTCAAACTCCAGACTTGGGCCCTAAATTAGACTTGGGTTTTAAAGAAGGTCAGACTATCACACTCAACATTGGGGTAAAGACTCTTTATTTTCACATTCTCCTATACATTAAGAGAATATGCTGCTGTTTCTCTGTAAGATCATTGGAACGCGCTGTATATCGAATACACTGAACTTAACAGAAATGCCATTCTTAACATTAAGCTCACTCAAACTTTTGAAAAAGGTGTTTTGTTTTTTTTTAGTCAGATCCCTGCAGGATTTCGTGATTCTTCCCTAGATTTGTGCCAAGACACGTTTTGTGACGTAAAACCCTCTCAGCTAAAGTCTGCTTTCATTCACGTGCATCAAACATGAATACAGCTATCACTGAAAGTAATTACAGATGTGACTTCACTGGTAGGAGTTTAAAAGGAGAATCTTGTGCTTTCAGTTTTGCCAATTCATTTAGTTTCCTTCGGGGGAAAAAAAAAGCACAAAACAAAGTGCATCACAAATTCAAAAAACTAAATCTAGCATTTTTTTGTTCACACCAAACATAAAAACTCCCAGAGGGAATGTTTCAATAGGTAGAATATTGTTTATTAAATTTACCTCATCCCTTTTTTGTTTCAGCAAAACAAAAAGAGAGACAAGTCCCGTCCACAAAGCTCAGGTGGCCTTGGACTGCTTCCTCCTCCTCCGAGTGGCAAAATCGTGCCGCCTCCTTCAGCCAGCGCCACCAATAACAACACAGAACCATTAACATGCAGTAGCAACATAGGTCAGTTCTGAGAGGCTGAATTATGATCCTGAACTATGTCCCAGGCATATTTTCATACCGTCTTGGTCGTCAATATGCTGTTTGTTTACGTCTGATCTCTGTTTAGATTTGGATCGCATTGTATTTTAAGTACATACACGTCGACTTTATTCAAGTAATTATGCGACTTCTAACGACAACTGATTGCAGAAGAACTCATTTAAGGGTGTCACAGCTGGAGGGGAGCAAAACGTTTGCAATGCAAACTTTACAGATTTTTATTTGTGAATAATTTTGTGAAATATAATGTTGTTTCTCTCCCCACTTCAATATTATGTGCCGTTTTGTATAGCTTCATGACGCATAGTATAATGCTAGATCAGTCCATTTCAGTTCTAGGGGGTTGACAAGGAGAGGTGTGGGTGTGAATACTTATGCAATGCACTGCAAAAGTCTTGAGTGACTACTGTTCACATGTTTTGTTATTTCCTCAGGTTGTTTGCTGGACTTAGACAGCAATGATGCTAACACTTTGGTCCAGCCAGCTCCTCCTAGCACAAATGCTGACATGTGGGGAGAGTTTACGTCTGACAGGTAACTCACCAACTGAGGGAGAGCTTGACACAGTAATCCTTGGACATGAAATGAAACCATGATTTGAAACATTTTTGGTGCTGCCTAGTGACCAGGGTAAAAGCACAGTGAAGTTCAAGCTTCGTCATGCTGTAACGAGTCTGGCGAATAATTAAGTACAAAGCAAATACATAATACTAGAAGACTTAAAGAGAGAGTTCTGGATCCCTTCGTTCCTGTGATAAGCAAGTGTAATGCAGCAGCATACAAATCAAACGATCCTAAACAATTATTTGCTTCAACTTTGTGGTAACAGTTTGGGAAGGTCCATATAGTGTATTCTACATAGTGTATGTCTACTAAATAACACCAATTTTGTATGCTACGATTTCAACACTTTAAGGGGAGCTACATTCAAATAAGCCACATTAGCAATGAACAGTGTACTTTATTGTATATTGCATTTTTTAGTCTTAATTTTAGTCTTTCAGCAATAGAAAGTTCATTTTTCTATTTTATCATTTTTCTAATATGACTGAAGTCGAACATGAAAACATGCTGCAACATCTGCCGAATATAGAATTGCATGATGGAAATTATAAAATTATTTTTTACCCAAATTGTGCCTCATAACAGTACCGGATTTTTTTTTTTTTTTGCATCTTACAACTGAGCAATTGACGATTAAGGACCATGCACAAGGGCCCAGCAGCGGCAGCTTGATGAACCTGGGATATAGACTCACAACCTTCCAATAGATAGTCCAACAACTTACCCACTGAGCTACCACAGGGGAGGCAGATTCTCCTGAAGCACTCAGTGTTTGCTCTCATGATGTGATCACATTCGCCAGACCACCGCATAACAACATTCTGTGACTGGAGGCCTTAATAGGTTTCCCTGCTTGATAAAGCAACATTTAAAGGGTCACTGCATCCAGTTCTATTCTTATACCTTGCTCTGAGGTGAGCTCTAGTAACATTGGAATGATTCGTTTACCTCAATTTGTTTAAAAAAAAAAAAAAGTAAACGATATCTCATTCATCTATAATTAAGTTAAATATAAGGACAGTTTAGCTTAGAGGCTTTGATTAGATTTTACTAACCTACTTGGCAACCTTTCAAGTGCTTACACTAGTTCTGGATGACACAACAATCCTGCATATTTATAGTCAATATTCTCTATATCTATATTAGGCCACTTGTACGGAAACAGCTGGTTTGTAGCTTGACATCACATATTTATATCAAGGGCTGTCAAGTGTCACGCATTGAGAGTGACAGTAACTCATTTCGGTCTTTAATCACGCTCTCCCACCACATCGTATTTCTCACGCAGAAAAACTTTTGGACTATTTATCATATATTTAATCAGCCGCAGCGCCCAAAATGTATCTGTCCACACCGCTTGGTCGAGCCTGACACTTATCAGCCAATCAAAAAAAAGAGGCTACTGATCCTTATCAAACAACCCCCCCCCCCCCCCATTATTGTTTTTTTTTTTTATTTTTGAGGGGTGGGGTGTGGGGGGTGTTGCTGGGGGTTGGAGATGTCACACTTGCCTGTCTTCAACACTTGAGAGCCCTGTTAAATCTGACATCATGTAGACCCTCACTTGATCTGTAATTCAATAATTGGTCATTAGAATTGTAAACTCTGTAAATGTGTTTCCTGGCACTGAGTGCTTAAATCCCATTGGGCTAATGCGTTTTATTTGATCTGGCAGTCAGTAGAGATTCTGGCACCTTGGGGTCTGTGCTGCATGGCTGCTCAAGTTCAACTTGACATGACTGCTTTTTCCATTGTAGTAAATAGCTGAATCATTAAACCTTTCGTTAGATAGAAAAGTGGCAATGTTTAAAAAGTCAAAACAATTTTTTTGCTTTTTAAGCATTTTAGTTTGCTATAGAAAGCTTGCACAGTCATCGGTTAGAACCGTGCACTTTGTAAAACAAACTACTGTGCTAACAATGTGAATAACCATTACAGTGACTGATTCTGATTTATATCTGGAATTAGCCGATGTTTCCTATTTCTGTTAAAGTCACAAACCAACAGCTTTACTGTGGCCATCAGTAGTCAGTTCACCACAGACCTTATTGATAATGATTTTTTTTAAAAAGCAGGAAAGACAAATAATATGACAGGAGCTTTAAATCTTGTACTGCAGAATAAATCTCTCTCTATCTCTCTCTCTCTCTCTCTCTCTCTCTCTCTCTCTATCTATCGCTCTCGCTCTCTCTCTCTCTCTCTCTCTCTCTATCTATCGCTCTCGCGCTCTCTCTCTCTCTCTCTCTCTCTCTCTCTCTCTCTCTCTCTCTCTCTCTCTCTCTCTCTCTCTCTCTCACTCTCAGCTTGTCATCTCAGCCCTCCAAGCCGGATTCTGCCTCTACAAACTGGGTCCAGTTCTGAGTCTGTAATTCCAATGCTCACTTCATGTCCCGGGTTTCTACTCATCATGCTCAGAAGCTATCGCTTAAGTTGACCATGCTCTCTCTCTCTCTCTCTTTCTTTTTTGCACTTTTTAATTATAACATCCACATTAACGTTTTGTACAGAAATTATTTAATTGTCTTCTTGTTCATGTATTATACACCCATAGTCACCAGATCCTCGAGAAGGACAGACATATATTAAATAATGTGTATATTTGAAAACGCGTTTACTTGAACTGGAACAAGTTGTTAGGTGGAACAGCTTCGTTTTCTAAAGTGATCTCAAATGTGTTTAGTGTAAACGAAACGATTGTGTCGCCCTCTGGTGGAGCAAATGCAAAAAATCATTAAAAAAGTTGTACAAAAAAAAGAAAGGAAAGAAAATGTAGTCGTGTGAACAAAATGTGCTACAGCTCTGAATTTCGTTTTCCAGCATCAATGCTTCTTTCTGACGATATGCAATCAGTCTCATTTGGAAATAAGTCAGGAATTCATTCATTTACTGTAAAGCATTGATGTTCTTACTGCACCTTCACCCTTGCTGGCTCTAATAAAGCCTGATCTGTCCTAGCAGCAATATTCAAATAAATGCCATAACAGAAATAAGAGGTCTAAGTCCTAATGCCTTGCGATAGCACATACTTTTGTGGGTAGACCAAATTCAAAATCCTTCAAGACTACATTTAAACGTGTGTCTCACACAGCAGATTGCAGTGTTCTAGTGTGCAGTATAGAAAACTCAGCTATTTTATGTGACTGTAACTGTGACAATGTTTATTTCTGAAGGTGAATTAGCGTTACTTTATCAATTCCAGCTGTTGCTGCTATTAGCAGGAATTTGTTTTCTTCTTTTTTCCATCGTGTGTGTTCATTCTAGTAATTTACCCCAAACATGTATAATCTCAAAAACACTATGTTGTATATGTATAAATATAAAAGTCAATGTAATAAACAATGCAAGTTCATTCATGAGAAAATAGAAGTTTGGACTTGAATTTATTGTATTTATAGCATTATAAACCAAATTATTGACATGACAGGATATATTTTAATCGCTTTAAGTGCACTTTTTTTTTTTTTTTTGCTTACACTGAAACACTAAATTATATAAAGTGGCCTCATGAGCATACAGCGGTTAGATATTGATATTGAACAATGTGGCTATATTTAGCAAAATATCTGTACATATACTGTATACAGTGGGGTCCAAAAGTCTGAGCACATTAGTAACAATGCTTTGATTTTACATTATTTTCTAATTTAATGCAACTTAAAAAATTTGAATCTGAAATATTTGTCTGAGTTTCAGCATTTGGTTAACATGACCAATGTCACACATTTACTTTTATTTAAATAGGGACCAAGAAATAGAGTAGCAGAATAGCAGATTCTGTAAATAGCAGAATCTTGATTTTTATATATTATTTTGGAATTTTTCAAAATGAAATCTCAAACTTTTGGACCTCACTGTATCTCATCTAACGTACAGTGAGAAATGACCTTACAATAATATAGTAAATAAAATATAAGCTAGAGTTAAAAGACACCCCTACCCACAAACTTGAACACAAAGTTCAAAATAACATAGTTGTTTTTGTTTAAATGCTTCATCCATCTTTCCAGCCTGCACTTTATTATTCATGATCACTCAGTCTTTGCATTTGTCCCGGTTTCCTCTGTTTCGGTCTTACTGGTAATCCAGTCATTTTTTGAGTTGATCTCTGAAGTCTTTTGGGCCAGCCAGATTTCTCTCTGCATAGTTCCGCTGAGAGAGAGAGAGAGAGAGAGAGAGAGAGAGAGAGAGAGAGAGAGAGAGAGAGAGAGAGAGAGATATGGTGTTTAGCAACAAAAATAGGAACAATAGAAGTATAGACTCAGCTCCAGAATACTTGGAACCCTCGATGAAGATCGTTATAAAGGCTATAAAGATATTGTTCATTTATATCCATTAAAATGAATTTAAATCACACAATGAATTTATGATAGAAAACTAATCTTTAATGAGAGTGCATTTCAGATCATCCAGGGACCTAGCTACTTTCATGTGTACTTTAATCTTAGAGATTTCAAAAGGGATTCAGTTTCAAATTCTTAATTCTGTGCGCAAGAAACCATTTTTCAATGGATTTCAATTAGATCAATTAATCTGTTATTGTAGATCATTATAATGTAGCTATGACCAGAGCAGCTGCTGGATTTCATATAAAATCTCCTGGACCTCCATGGAGTCCATGATACCCTGTATTTAAAGAAGAGCCTCACATCACAGATCCCTAAGGCCAAACTGTCTTTGCATGTTTGTTGACAGAAAGCGTAATTTTTGACTCATCTGACCATAAAACAGTTAACATTATATTAAATTATACGTATTATAAGTATTACTGCATTTAAAAATGCACCTGTGCCCTTTCTGTTCATTACAAGACAATTTATTAGATGTCCCCACCTTTCAGTTGCTCCTCCTGTGGACATACAGTCTTCATACAGAGCTCTTTGTTGATCACATAAACTCGGCGAAGACTATAAGAGACAGAATTAATGTTTGATTTACTGTCTAATATGCTGACAAAGAAAAGAAAAAGAAAAGGTGGCATGTGTGTTTGTTCTGCTCTTGTTTTCTGTTAATACTGAATTATTCCGCTCAGTGAGAAGGTTTTACTTATTATCGCTCACATACAGTACAACCTTTCTATTTCACTACGTTTCTGATATCTCCCAGATGATAACCCATCATGTAACCTCAACCTTGACAAGACTGAAGTAATTTCCAAGAACTTCCCCCTGCTAGACCTGTCAATCATGATTAACACCAGAATCATAACTAGAAATATATCTTATCTGATTATATTACGCCAACAATCAGATCCTGCGGATTTCTACTTCGTAGCATCAGCAAAATATTACTAGAT
>NC_062520.1:23174280-23246780 GCF_022655615.1 Tachysurus fulvidraco | reverse complement strand
TAGTTTTGGCCAGGGAGTGAACATGACTTTTCCTACTGGCAGTCCACAGAACATTGTCCTTTTTATTCACCAACATTACTAATGTCAGCAAATTGTTTATTTGCATCTTTAAGAAATGTATGTGAGAAAGAAGTGTAGCTCATGGGTGCATAATATAAAACTCTTTTATAGGCCTAATCCAGCAGAACACAAGGCAGGCAAGAAATCATAATAAAGGTTTATTCATAATCAAGATCTAGACAAACAAGATCTAAAAAAAAGGCTGAATATTAGCAGAGGTTAGGATCTCAGTTTAACTTATGCAATACCTTGGCAACACAGGAGATATAAACAGACAAACAAGACAGACAATGACAATGAGAAAAACAGTTTATTTTTAAATAATCATTAAATAGGTTTCCAGAAACTGTAGGAAACAAAACAGCTTTCCAAGCCAAACTTCAGGTTATCCTGCAACTAACCTCAAGCACTTCAGATGTGCTAACAAGACCATAGGAAGCAGATAGGTGGATTGACGAAGGACGAAAGAAGAAAACATGATTTTTTTTTCACCATCGAGCAGACATGGGAGCTAATCTTACTAACCAAGAGGGCCTCTTTCACCAAGATGCTATTCAAATCCATGTCATCTATGAAGAGGGTAATGATACTAGACTTTTCTAAGATATGGACTTGTTTTGTCACAGATGTTCAGATTAAAATAAAAACCATAAACAAGTAATAAGTAAAGGACACAATATAGAAGGACCATATAAGTAAATATTGACTAAAATTAGACAGCTACTGTATGTAATTCTCATCTAAAAATATATAGGAAAATATCTAATTGAGTGAGGATTGTAAGTTTAAGGGGATAAATGATCAACCGATTAGCCAAAGTTAAATGTTGCATTAAGGTTATATTAACTTCTGCATGTTTAATAAGCTGAAAGTTAAATATAATCACTTGAACTGACATTTAGGCTGTGTTAATTTGATGTATAACAGGTGCCATCTTTAGATCTTTGGATGTCCTCAATAATCACTTACTGAGATCTGAATTCCAGTAATGATAATACTTCTTGATCTTGCCTAGCAAGATTATCAGCTTCTGACTCTAGCAAAGGCAGCAGAGTGAGTTGCCAAAAGCTTTAGCACATGAAAGTTCAATTTATAGTTTAGAGCTAGTAAAAGTCCAGTGGTCAGTGTTCACAGTCTAGTAAGCATGCAGCTGTGTGTTAAAATCAACAGACTGCCAACTGTTACTCCTTAAAGTGCTAAACTGCTCAAAAGTAATGCTAAAAAAATGGTTTCTCAAGAGTTCCTTAGGTACTTGAGTTTTCAATAATTGCGCAAATTTTAAAGTAGTATCTGATGTTGTAGTGTAGCAGCAACATAGCTGACTTTCTTAATGGAAAGATATAAGATTATAAGATTACTCTGTAATCCTATAACAGGGTTAAACATTATTTGAGCAAATCTGCTTCATTAGTATACTTAAGTATGAATTTGGTGGATTAACACATTACATGGTTATTACTGAAATTGGGTATTTCATTACATTCCCAAGAAAAAAGTACATGCATTAAAGTCATGTATACCTTTTACATTTTAGTTGGTACTCATTAAAGATTTTGAAGGACTCTGGTTCTCTCATCCAGCTAATACCTGCATGAAGAAAGAACCATGTCAGTTGTAATGTTTTGTGTTGTTAGCACTATATTTTGTTCCTACTTCACAATAATTTAAAGTGAAATATATCATTTGCTGGTGTAACTAAAAATGAGGTGAAATGGGGGTGTTTCTTGCATCCCAAGAAGTTTCTTCTAGTTTGAAAAAGCAAGGTTTTGCTAATTTGCTGCTTAGAAGCTGTGGTGGCTTGACAGTTAAGGCTCTGGTTTACTGAGCAGAAGGTCAGGAGGCCAAGCCCCGTCACTGCTAAACTGCCACCGTTCTGCCGCTGTGCTCCAGTAGTGCTGTGTCATGGCTGACCCTGTGCTCTGACCTCAGCTTTCTGAAAAACTCAACACTGCTTTGGTGAATCCTTAACTGACTGTATTTACCTACTTTTATCCACTTCTTTGCTAAAATCAGGTTAGACCAGCACTGATTCCGATAGCTAACACATATATTTTGCTGAGCCCTCGTGTTCTGCTTATCACATTGCATCTTTTTCTTGACTTCAGTCAGTCAATCAAGCTCCTCAGGCTACCTCTTGGTATCATCAACCATATCATTTTCTTCATTTGTCTGTCACTTGATCCTTCTGTTGACTCTGGGCACTATTTGTACCACATGCTGAGTCCTGGCAAGAAGCTGAGTATAAATTTTTTTGTATAATGTCTGTAAGGTCTGCTGGATATCCATCACATCTGCTGGACATCTACCATTTCAGCAGCATTTCCAAGTCCAGTCACTCTGACGCAGGAAAATCTAACTTTGTGCAAATAACTCACTGATAACTCTAATGAACTCTGATCCCATACACCAATCAGCTTTAGAGCCTGTTACATTTTGACAGTTCAAGAAATCCAGTGACACACATAGCACCCAGTTTCTCAACATAGGATGTACCTGGGACTTTTTCGATTTGTTATTAATACAGTCGTGTATTTATTTCATGCATTATTGCATTCACCAAAAATAGCAAAAAATATTTTTGCCATGGATGGAACCAAACACAATTGACCATATGTATTAAGGGGAATAAACAGATAGTGTGTTCTAAATGTATACCAATACTACAAATACAAATATGTTCAGAAAGCACAATATTTTGTTTTATTTCACACAATATTTTATTATCTCTCCCCATCTCTCTCTTTCTGTGGCATATATACAGTATGCCGGTTTACTAATTTGATTAGATTAGTGGAAAATTTGATTAGAATACAGGTAATTCATTGTAAAACGATGCATGAGTACAGTAAGAGATTTTTAAAAAAAAGTCCAAAGTCTTTCACACATCTCTACCTGAGGTTGAGGAGCAGCCAAGACAGAATTCACAGACCATGATGACAGAGACGGCATTTCCACCTCTCTTTTTTCATTATGCTCCAGTGTCTCCGAGACCAAATTGGCAGATCATCTTGATCTTAAATATACCCTCATCTCAAATACTATTATCAAGAATCAGTGTGCATGAAAACACAATTTTACTTCTTTGCTTGATTTCGTATATATTTCTATATATTCCTTGGTCTTACCCATCGTGGTGAATGATGATGTGGTCAACTTGGCTTAAGTGGTGCCATATTTATTATCAATCTATACTGGGAAAATTGAAGTAATCAAATAGGGTCCTTAATGATGATTGTTAAATAGTAGAGCAAGCATGATATTTTACACTCTTACTACTTTTAGCCTTTATAATTTTAACTTTTTTCAATTTTGAGTAGTGAACTGGATATGCATCTGAAGGACTTTTTTTTAATTTTCCTTCCCACTGTATAAAACACATATAATGCTGTTATAGGAAAATAACCAGCTCTGTGGTGGTAATGGTAACTCACACCTCTCTGTCATTGACTATTTTCCTATAACTGCACAGCAGATAATGTTTTATTACTTGCTTAATGTACTGTGCAAGCCATGCTCAGTCATGTTCCCTGTGAGCAAAGTGAATAAATGAGTGTGTGAGAGAATGAAGGAGGGAGTGAGATGGAAAGGTTGGGAGTTGAGGCACTGCAAGGGAGTGCAGGGCAGGACAGAACGAGGTGCTGATGTGTTCGACAGTGTTAGATGGTTCTGTTACTATTTCTAGAAGCGGTGATTCCACTGAGGCTCGCAGAGTACATCACATTCAACTACAGCGCTGATAGAGAGTCAGTGCCATTAGAGTTCAGGTCAGAAATGATACAGAATCAAAAAATTAATTGAAATGGAAATACAGAGTTTTGGAAAGACATAATAAAAAAATACAAAAAGAAGTCACCGGCTATGAGGAAAACATCAGGATGTGACTTTAACTTGAATATTTAGCTTGATGGATTGAGGCCAGTAATTGGGAAGTGGGACTCGGTTTCACTTGTCTGAAATGAGACACTAAATCCCTGAGCAACATTAATCTGATCCCCTGAATGAATATCTTCTTTAGTATCATTTTGTAACACAATGTCCCAGACATGTTTTGTCTTTCATCTCTTCTTGGCCTATTTTTTAAATAGCGATTAGAATTTATAGGAGCAGTGTTGAATCATATTGGGAAATGTCTGATAAGAAAAAAAAAACTGTTTATTAGAATATTTCACATCAGACATTATAGACATACATGAAGTTGTACTCCATACAACAAACATTTAATAACAAACTCACAGTAATAGACAGAATTAATTCAATACAGGTTTCTCCGAGAGGTTTGCACATGTACAAGTTTCTCCGAGAGGTTTGCACATGTCCAGGGGAATATTGCACGTTGTTTAAAGGTAAGGTTAAATAAATTTCTAATAAAAAATAAATACATACTGTATAGCTATTTCAAACTTCTCAGTCATCTTAAAATCTCATGTTTAAAAATAGACACAGTCTTTGATAGCTCCACTGATTCTAGGTTAGCTGCACTCAGCTCTCAGGTGTCTATAGTAGAAACCTTATTAGAGTCAGTTTGCATGTTAAACAAGCTTGTAAATTCCTCACTATTAACACCAGTAGTTCAGGACTCCCAAGTATGTTTCCTGCCATAGTCATTTTTTATTGTTTATCTGGTGGGCTTGAAAGTTGGTGTGACTGTCACTTACTTTTTAAGATGATATATACCGTACAGTATTTACAGCTAAACAAGCTTGCACAATTTTAGCATGCATGAGGTTATATTTGTTTTGAAATTCATATAACATCCAAAAGTCAACATATAATCATGTAAATAAATTTTCATCTTTGTGTCATCTTGTGTATTGCTTTTATGCTTGTGCTTTTTTTTTTTTAATCAAATGGATTACCTATATTAATTTGACCCAAGATACTTGCTTAGGCCATATTTCCGTCTGTTTTTTTAAGGAGCCTAAAGACTAACGGTGGGAGCACAATCACACACACATACTCATCAAACAATTTAGAAATTTAGAAACCCCTGAATTACTGGGAGAACATACAAACTCCATGCACACAGGGCAGTGGCAAGACCCAAACCCTGGAGGTGTGAGGCAGTCATGCTACCTAGTAAGCCACCATGTCCCCCTATAGTTTACAATACGTATTATAGTTACTGCATAAAATTAGAATCATTATCTGAATAGTTGCTATGGCAACTCTGTAGAGTCCTCTTCTGAAACCATCTGATTCATATTTTAAATTATATGCATATTAATATATCAGCATGGCTCACACTTAACACTTCATCACAGTCACTACACAGATTGAGGACATCACTTTATACACTATATTCCAAAATACAAACACTTTTCAGTATAAAATAGAATTTTAGATAACAGCTTCCTTCTTTCTATCGCTCCCTTTTTCTTTCCCTCTCTATGTCTTCCTCTATTCCTCCTCCTCCTAATATCTTTCTGGCTTCCTCCTGTGCCTCCTGCTGTCTCATCTTCTCTTCTTTCTCTGTTTTTAAAAGCCAGGGTCCCCCGAGGTAGGAAAGGACCTCATCAGGCGTGGCACGGTACCTGGGCAATGGGTGCAGGAGTCTCCTGAGCAAAGTGAGAGCTAAAGTGCTTAAAGATTCAAACTGAGAAGGTACGGCTACTGCTACTTCCTCCTCTCCAGTGATCCTTCCTTTGTCCAATTGCCTGTTTTGTCCCATGTCCCTGTCCTCCTTTTCTTTGACTTTGTCAAACCAGTTACAGAATTGAAAGTAACCTGGGTCATCCGATGTGCTCTCCTCCCATGGGAAACAACGGGTGAGCAGGCAGTATGTCAGGATCCCCAGGGCCCAGCTATCCAAACTAGGCTCCACTGGCATCCAGATATCTTTTTCCTCCTCTGTCCGGTGGTTTCCTTCTTTCCTAATTTCTTTCTTCTTCTGCTTGGCCTGTTCAACCTCAGGGACACAGAAGGGGGATTCATACCAGACTGCACGTACTTTGGTGCCGTGAGGGCGTACTAGACCAAAGTCACCTAGTTTGACCCAGCGACAGTTTGGGGCACAAAGGAAGACATTCTCTGGTTTTATGTCACGGTGCACAAAGCCCAAGGAGTGTAGGTAAGACACAGCACCGCTTAATTGGGACATCACACTCTGAGCCTGCACTTCGCTCACCCCCACCTAAACAGAGAGAGAACACGCAATGCATAAAATGAGAGGAGCAAAATTGAAGTTATGGAAATTTAATATTCTTGATGGCCTTTGCTTAGAACTAATGTGTCCTTAGCTAGCAGTGGGTTGATGACATGGCCAGGTGTTTTCACTGTGAAGTAGGAACATATGTACAGTATATGTATATGCCTGCGCGTGTCCTGGCCACCCTCTTTCCTGAGGAAACCTTTCAGCACTGCTATTAATCTTAATGTAATTACATCACTACATGTGTCTACTGCCAACTTGTATGTCTGATATATTAGATGTGGTATATCCCAGGATTAGAAAACATCAGGAGATTTATTCATCTTCACAGTAATCTCCATAAGGAGATTTAATCATTTCCATAGTGTTACAGTATCCTTGAAGAGAATCTGCTAATAAGCAAAACTAAAATGCAACCTAAGTCTGAGCTGAGTAAATCAAGCACAACTAGCGTTCATGTTTTTTTTTCTTTCTTTCATTTTTACCAGGAATAAATACACTTTATTTAACTCACATCTGACACAATGACATCATAGAGATCTCCATACAGAGCAGCCTGCTGGGCAAAGATATAGTGGGAGGGTGTAGAGAAAAAGATTCCAAGAGCACGTGTGAGGGAGGGATGAGTGCAGAAGGACAAGGAGAGGTTGTATTCACGTAGAAAAGTGTGAAGAGTCGTAGAGCAGCGAGGGAAGAACTTCAGTGCCATGGGTGTGCCTGGAGATCAAGGAGGTCAAAGATTATTCCAATGAATTCTACTTTGATTTACAAAATGTGGTTCCTTACTGTCTATTTAAAGTTGATAGCAAAATAAAACATGAGGCAAAATCAAGAATAAATCGCCTTCTCAGTCTCCAGACTTTCAATTTTAGAGAGAATAGACAGAGACTGAATAAGCTATCAGATATGAAGTATTAAAATTGAGAATATTCAAAAGCTTGATTCATCAGGACATACAATAAAAAGGTTGGAGTTTGTTCTAAAGACTAAGGATGGACAGACAATTCAGAAAGGGACATTTAAACTGAACACGTTTTTATTATTAATTTATTATTAATATCATTATTTTACTTCATTATATATATATATATATATATATATATATATATATATATATATATATATATATATATATATATATATAATTTCATTTACTTTTTTATTTTATGCTGAATAATGTAAATGTTTGCCTTTAATTAATTTATCAACAAAATTGAGAGAAAAAAGAAGAAAAAAGTTACAAAAACAAATAACTTTTATTCATTCTTCATATTCTCTCCAGCTGTGTCTGAATGCTGACACAGTATTTCAGCTAAAGGGTAGTACAGTATGAAAAAAAATAGCTGTAGTTCAAAAACTCTAGATTTCAAAGCATGGCTTGTGTAGCAGGTCCTCTGGTGAGGTTTACATGCATTTATATAAAACTTTAGCTGAAGGAAGATCATTAAACCAGAGACTAGCTATAGGACAAAAATCATTATAGGAGAGATTAAGAAAGAACTTTCACAGACGTTAATGGCTTTTTCGTTTTGTTTAACGTTTCTGTTTTGTTTGATGTTGTGAACAGACTGGACAGTGGAGTGTATGTTTATTCTCTTTGTGCTGAATTCAAAACACAAGCCTTACTTGTTGTGTCTGTGGAGATATTTAAAACTTGAAGCACCACAACAAAACTGTCTTGTTTATAGTCATAATCTAATACTTAAAGATTCAGTTTTAAAATATGCTAAAAGTTGCTTTTGTCCAGGCATTCAAACCTTTGCACTGTATGTGATTGGACCTTTCCAAATTTGACTTAAATACCCATGGTCTAATGGACTAAAATATAACTAACCTTTCTTTTTGTGCACAGCCAGCATGACTTTTCCATATGACCCCTCTCCAAGCTTCTTGAGTACTCGAAAATGCTCTGCAGTCACCATGGACGTCATACACTGAGCTGTGAGATAGCACAGTTCGTCCAGATCCCGTGCAGCGTCCTGAAAACAAAGATAACACACCACATATTCTGTGTCAGTTCTCGGAAGGTGTTGGTTGATAAACGACTACGTGGGGAAAATACAGCCTGTAATTGTGTCGGTCGTTATGGGATTTCCCGCCTGTCAGTCAGAAACTGGCTTGCTGCGATGTTACATCAATCAGGAAGGGAACATGGATCACAATAGCAGTAGCCTATTAATGCTTACAGCTGCTCAAAATAGTCAACCAAGTATTTCTGCTAATCTTCATGTAACATAATCTAAACCTCGACAAAACATTGTCTTTAAACCCCAACTATATTTATCGCTGACCTTTTCTAAGTAGAAGTCTTTTGCATATATACATATGGGCTGATAACCATTCATTTAAGGATGTTTGCCATTCCAGCATATCCCTAACAGTGTGCAATAACTGTATGCAGCTGCATTGTTCCCCAAAGACCACACACAAGCAGTATACCATCTAACTGGCTGGCTTTAACTGGTATTTTGTTATTAGCAAGGCTGAACTCGTGTTAAGGGAGACTGAAGTGTGTACTGCATATGCGTTGTGTGTATAGAGTTGCTAGGCTGTGTGAAGTGGGCGATGCAAGCTGTTTTTCCCTTGCTGATAGGGTCTCTAGAAGTAGACTTTGATGCACTGCCAAACACAGATGCACATCCCTGCAACTCAGTGCATTTTCCATGCACGATGGATCTCTGAGCTCTGAAATAAGGTTAAAGGCCAGCTTGACCTTTTCAAACTTCACAAACTGCCAATGCTGATTAAGATGCTTTTTTTTTCATTCATAAGCTGAATTTAGGTCACTAATCTTCTAGTATACTTAATATGGTTATACCCTAATTATGACAAGATCTCTAGTGATTTGGAAATTCTTTAGAATCATACACAGCCATCTCAATATTTATGAACTTGCTAGTCATTTTGACACAGATCATGTGGCTTATTTTTATTATAATTATTAACGAGCTAATTCTAGAGCACTAACATCCTTCTAGTATATTTGATATGGCTGAATATTTACGATTATATTTTCATACACAGTTTTAAGTTTTATTGGAGGGTCAGAAGCTTGGTATATATTTAGAAAGCCACATTAGTGCCTTTTTGATGCCTTCACAGATTGTACATAGACACGTACAGTAAATGCAGACGTCCTTAACATACAGTATAAAGACGCAAGGTAATGATCTGTGTAATCATATTAGACCAGTTTTAAATCACTTCACTAGCTGCTTGTTTCCTTTAGAACATGTCTCTCATTGATATAGCCTTCATACATGTCTGAATGTCTGATCAGCTGTATTCCAAATCATGAATCAAGAACATTGCCATATTCCACCTATCAAACTTGTAGTAAAGTAGCTGTTTTAATGCACCAAAGATCTGGAACACTTTACATTTAAATATCCAAAAGTCTCCATCCATCGCTGATTGAACAAAATAATTATAACAGCTATAGTCATTTTAATTTTAGCACATAACTATGCTTTATTATTTCTCATACTTTTACTGGAATGTTATTTTAATTATATATTTATTTAGCTGCATATCTTTTTTGCATTTTGTGGTTTTGCTTTGTTAATTTAAAAATACTTTGAGCAAATAGTACAGATTATTCATTGGCTCCCAAAAAAGGTGAAAGAACTACTAGTGAACTACTATAAATGACACAAAATGTCATACATTGGTACATTATAACTATGTAAATGATAAAACGATCAAGTAGATGACTGTCTGATGTCTGTAGAAATCAGTATCTTTATTATTGATCCCCTTGCGAGGTCTGTAATCTGCAATCCTATTTGGTTCCTGCTTTTCCCAGCAACATTTTGCCACCTGTATTCTCTTCGGTGAAATTCATGCTCAGCAGGGCTTAAGACAAGTTATTCATTATGATTATGATTTATCAGTATAGATTGCTGAAGAAGTCCTTAAACATTCTGTTACAATAAACATCAGGTTCCCTAAACACTGTGGTTTCAGATTCTGGTATAAAAGTGGTTAAATATAAATAGCATTGCACTAGAGACATAACAATTCAAGAAATTTAAGAAAAGAACAAGAAATTGCCACTGTCTAAATTTTGTAACAACCACTTTTGTGCCAGGGCACCTGTCAGAACATCACATGCTGCTGACCCTGCCAGCATTTTGTCCCTGTAACATAATCCACAGCAAGTCTCACCGGTATAGATACTGTGATGCCTTTGTAACACCTTTTGCTATGTTTTGGTATGGCAAGGATCGCTGCTATTTACTTATTAAAATATCATTTACCATGCTCCCACAGCAAGTCTACTGTACATGATAGTGTTTTATTATGCAGCCTTCTTTTTTATGAGGCAAATGATCTCACTGGATTGTTAGCAGATCATTAACACATTTTAAACAATCCGCTCATTCATGTAGTGACTACGTCTGCAAAATGACTACTATGACTACTACTATCAGCATTACTACTACTACAAATAATAATAATAATAATAATAATAATAATAATAATAATAATAATAATAATAATAATAATAATAGTACATTCTGTTATATGTTATGTTATATAGTTCATAGTCATATGGATTATGTCATTTAGTATGTTTAATGCAGATTTTCCTTCCATCTTAGTCTGTACGTTGGAAGGTAAAACAAATATACAACCAACAAGGGTTGAGAATGAATCCCGAAAGAATTCATTAACAAATAAGGTCCCAGTATTGCAAAACTGCAAAAGTAAAATCTACTTACAGACATGACTGAATTGCCAGATTAGATCTCTTAGAACGTCTTTACAAGTCTTCACTCTGTCCTGCACATTTGTATTGGATGTCACACTTGTCTACCATCTAAATGCAAGTACAGTACATTGGAGATTGGTGAGTGCAAAGCTATCAGCGGACTTTTGTGTCTGAGAGTCGGACTTCTACCAGTCTATTGCACCATGCATCCAGCAGTGTGTGAGTATGTGTGTGTGTTTTTATAGGCCTCTGGTTGGTGTGCTCTCTAGCTCGTTGATCTGTCTGTCTCATTAGTTCCCCCTACCCATCCCATTCCCATACTTCTCCCATTCGCTTGTGTTGCCTCTTACTCTCCTAATCCACTCTCAAGTTTTCCCCTTCGTTTTCATGTCCTCCTCTCACTCTCACTCCTGTCTCTGTCACCCTCTGAGTCTTAGTCAGTGAATTCCTCACAGTGATTTGGCTTTGAGTTCTAATCAGCAGCATTCCCAGTTAAGCATGACTGAAATAGATAAGACGATGTTTCCCCCAAGAGCATTTAATTAGTTTTGGGCTACTGCTCTTCAGGCGTGGTGTGTATGTGTTAGTGTTACACTCAAATTATTTGATTGAAATCTTGATACTTTTAAATTTATTTTTTTTTATGTGATAATGATATGTTAATATTTTGTCTTTGACTAGAATGTACTGTGCAAGCAACAGGAGCTGTTGCAAATAGTCTATTATGCAAAAAAGAAAAATGTAGTAAATTTTTTATGTAGCCCAATTTTAAATAAAAAATTGATTGTAAATATAACAAATAAACAATCATTGCTTTCAGGAACTGCAAGATGAAAGAAGGAAGAAGAAAATGCAAGCCGATTGTGTATTTGTGTTAAAGTCTCTGAGAAATGTTAGACAACGGCAAAAACTGTTTTTAATTTTTTGACCTGAAACACTATTAAATCGTAAATTGTATGATCATTAATGTCTGCATTTCCAGCCTGTTTCACTTCTATTGGATGCCTATTTACCCCCCAATGTTAGAAAATCGTAAGGAATACTAATGTTTTCCTTGGCATTAGAATTACCACTGCAACCTAAGACTATCAACCATACCGACTCCGCTGAACACGGACATTCTGTCATCGGTTTGATTGACAAATCGAACAGCTGAAACGTCCAGAGAAAGTCTCATAACAGCCACCTCTTGGATTGGGGCCAAACCCTCCTCTCTCGCGACTGTGCCAGCTTTCACACTGCCTGTCGCAATCTCTTTGCCTTCACCTTCTCAAATGGATTTCCCATGGTAGAATCTTGGCCAACTGTAAGTAACACAAGGCAAACAGTCCCTGTTATCACAACCGTGGCCATGCAGCTCCATCCAGCTGGCGCATTGTTCATCATGTGGCCATGGCAGCATCAGTGTTTCTGCTGATCCTCTAAATCGTAATGCTAGGAGTCATTAGCAATTGTTACATGATGTTGATAAAAATATTTTGGGCGTGAATGCCATATGTGAGACCTATTCCAAGCGTTGCTAAATAACCACAGTGAAAAGCACACCACAGTTTTTGCTGATAAACATATGTATTACAAATTGGCACTGATATTGGAATTGAATATACTGTATATTCCCACACAATGAAAATTTCAAAGCACATTCATTTCGCTAAAGGTACCTGATTTTGCTGTAGTTTTTCTCAACTTGTGGTGTTTTTTTTATGATTTTTTTTTTTTTTTTGAGGAAAAAAACTTAAAAACTTCTTTTAAATTACTACCAGTGAAGATGCATATGTAATTACGCTCTCTCAAAATTTCTGAGCTTGAAAACATTTCTGGGAAGAAAATCAGAAAAACTTTGCTGTAACATTTTAAAAGAATGTTCAGAAAACATACTTTTTAAATGCATGAACCTTTTTGCTGCCACTGATAGTCTTCACCAGGTCACCCTAAACAAAGAAACATGACAAATCTGTTTATAGTAACACTGATTCAACAAATCTGCACCATTAATCGAGATTTTCTTCTAAACCAAAGTGAAACCAGCTTTTCATGAATATGAATTATTCATGAAATATTACGAATATGAACTATTGTGTTTGATTGTTACTCTAATTTCTAATCTCTCTCTCTTGTTATCATCTAAAAAGCATTGGCAATGATAAAACAAATGTTTGCAGTGAAGAACACATATTAACACACAGAATTTTACATATTAACCATATTAACAAATATTTACATATTTACCATATCTAACCCACACATTTGCATTGTTTAATTTGTTTTTTATATTGTTTTGAAAGAACATTGGATAAAAAAGAACTATGTGTGATGAGCTAGAATAATGAATGTCAGTACTAGGAAAACAAACAGGAGTTAAATGTGCAGGTCTGGCCACACAGCACATGATGAACACATACAAGCACATACTTGCTGCAATTGGCACATGTAGATATTGTCCTTTGTTGCCCGGCCCTCCTGGCCAAGCTGTCTATCTTTTGCCACCAGTTGCAGTCTACAATGGTGAAAGTCTTGAAATGTTGAACACAGATGAACACACACACATTTCACAGACAAAAAATTGACTCGCACTTTAGGGCACAGGAAGTGGTGGTAAGGTGTGCAGGGTGTAACAGGAGCCTCCTACTAAATCCTTTTCACCATATCTGCAGATGCTCAGGGCTGTGTGTGTGTGTGTGTGTGTGTGTGTGTGTGTGTGTGTGTGTGTGTGTGTGTGTGTGTGTGTGTGTGTGTGTGTGTGTGTGTGTGTGTGTTTGTGTGTGATTGGTGGGTGGCTGGTTGGGTGGGTGATGTAGGATATGTACAAAAAAATAATATTTCTTGCACTTTGTTCCCCAAAGTAAATTTGCCACCAAATTTCAGGTGCAAATAAATGACTTGTTCTATATTGCTGTTTTTATTAAAAATTATAAATGGGTCAGTTTGATCAAATCTGTACCTGTTTAGTGCGCCAACTATACATATTGTTCCTATCCCTTGACTATTCAAGGGCGTCTTCTTATCTAGAGCAACTTACTTTTATCTCACTCACAGGACTGTGAGAACGGTTGACGGTTAAGGACCTTGCTCATGGCCCCAGCAGTGGCAGCTTGATTAAATTAACTCATATATGTGTGGCCAAACAAGGAGTTTAATGATTCATTACTTTTTTTTTCCAAGAAAGAGAGATGAATGATTGAATACAGTACTGAACAATGCATTGTTCATATTCAGGTTAATGAGGACTTTCTTCATCTTTTAAACTTCACATCTGAATTAAAAAAAATGTAAAAATCTTCCTATGGCATTACTTTTTATTG
This sequence comes from Tachysurus fulvidraco, assembly GCF_022655615.1. Lineage (NCBI taxonomy): Eukaryota > Metazoa > Chordata > Actinopteri > Siluriformes > Bagridae > Tachysurus > Tachysurus fulvidraco. The sequence continues at coordinate 23,232,556 of NC_062520.1, read as the reverse complement.
ACTTCCTGCAGGGTTTCTGTACATATGAAAAAGTCATTAAGAATATTACTAGTGCATGTGATCATTATCTATTTATTCCGGATAATATATTCATATTTGGGTTCACACCTATGACAAGTTTCTGGCTTGGTGAATATACAATAGCAAAATAGTACAGCAATAAATCAATGAGTGCATAAAACTGCTAATAACAGATCTTCTATACGTGTTTTGAGTATACAGTAGGTTCAACAGGGCCCTAACAGGAAGCAGGGCATTGCCTCTAAGTGGACGATGTGTGTTATAGCAGTAGATGACACTTGGCCATATGGTCGAGGCAAATAACAGAAGGTGTTTATGTAAAATATTCATAGCTCAGACACCTTGCATGATAATAGGTTTAAGTTCTAGCCTCTAGGATTGTTGGAAGTTAGCAAGCATAAATGAAATAGATTGTATCTGTTCATGTCACGATTACTTATGAGGGGTTATTTTTAGGTGGATTTAACCTTTCATTACAAGGGTAGCAGACAGTCTGCTAGCCTGAAAAGTTTATATAGAAGACAGATTCTCAGTTTAAGACTTTGAGAACATCATATCCACAAGTGGGTTTATAATAACATTAAATGTTGAATCAGTGTCTCATTAAATCCACAGAACTGGGATTATCCACTACTAGTGTACAGTATTTCTGATAGTACATATTCAATTCAATTCAATTCAATCCAAAGTTATTTGTATAGTGCTTTTTACAACTGACATTGTCTCAAAGCAGCTTTACAGAACATAAACATAAAACAAAAAGTTAATATAAAGAATATAAAGATTAATATAATACAAAATTCAGGATTATTATTAGATATATTTAAATATGTTTGTATTTATCCCTCATGAGCAAGTCTGAGGTGATTCAAGCGGCATTGGCGAGGAAAAACTCCCTTGAGTGGTAAAGGAAGAAACCTTGAGACGAACCAGACTCAAAGGGGAACCTCATCCTCATTTGGGTGACACTGGAGGGTCTGATTATAAATATGAAGCCTAACAAATGTTGTATTGAGTAGATTGCTGTCCTCAAAGACCACATGGAGTTAGCATCTCCTCTTTAGTATTGCATATAACATATAAATAATTTAAATACCAAATCTGGGCCTCTATTATTAAGCTGTTCTCTGGAGTTTATCCAAAGGGCAGGTTGTTTCAATTGTTTTTTTTTTTTAGATTTTGAAAGGTTTGATAATTATCTTTAAGCTCAGTGATGGCACTTCGTCCAGGGTGTATCCTGCCTTGATGCCCGATGATGCCTGAGACAGACACAGGCTCCCTGTGACCCGAGAAGTTTGGATAAGCGGTAGAAAATGAATGAATGAATGAATGAAAGAATGATTAAATGGAACAGGTGCATGGAATTAGAAAGAACAGAACCATGTCCAATGTGTGAGAGCAATAATTTTGAGTATAGTCATATTTGCCTTTAGTTTTAGAAAAATGTTAGATATTCGTTATTGCTGCATGTTTCCCTTATGCTTAAGCGTGCTACATCTTTTTTGGATAGGATCTACATACAAGATTTCCTTCACCACTTCATTCTGTTCAGGGAACGTGGTGGATCCAGAGCCTATGGCACACCATGGATGTGATGCCAGTCTGTCACATGACACCATGTATGTACACTAATTCACATCTGTGTGTTCTTAGAGTGGGCAATCCACCTCCCAGCATGTGTTTGGGAGGTGGAAGGAAACCAGAGAACCTACGTGCGTTCTTTATACTAGGGGGTGCGGCTGGGTGTACTTGGCTTCACTGACAGGAAGCGGAAGTGCCGCCATCTCCTTGTATCAAGCAACACCAGGGTCAACGTTTGCATGGTAACGTTACAGTGTCTTTAAAATTAAGAATCTTGGACACACGAGACACATTTAAAAAAAAAAGTTACCGTCAAGTCACACTATCACAAAAATCCGGCGATCTACATATTGTCCTAATAAACAGTACAGTGCTATATTTTTGACATAGTATTCAGTAACATAGCATGCGGTTATAGCGATAGACCGTGGCCGAATCCCAAATACAGCTTTCATGGACTTGTAGTGCACTAGATAGGGTTAAGAGTCTGTTTACTCCCTACGCTGCAGAGTGCACAGTGTGTAGTGGAGTAGGGCGGTATTTGTGATTCCGCCCTTGTCTCTGATTGAACTGCTAAGTTTCGCTAGCGCCGAACCGAGCCGCGCTCTTTACATCTCCGGTGTTATAAATGGCTCGTTTAAAACTCTTCTTGTGACGGAATATCTTATTTCTACGCTCCACTTGATTCGTGTTGATGTCTTTAAACCCGACAGCTGCAAATTTGAACGGTAAGTAGGACGTGCTATAAGCTAACACGTTAGCACGCTGAACCTTTAGTGCCAGCGTTATACTTTATCTTAAGCTCGCTCGCTAACTCTGAACCTATGGAAACGGAGAGGTTTGCGTGACCGAATGAAAGGTGACAGCTAACTTTTTGACTTTTGTGACTCTTTCATTTTTAGACTCGGGCAGTTTTTCTTTTCCTTCAGTGTCCTTAGGTCAGGCAACTTTGTTCTGTGTTTGGCTACCGTATTTGTTTATATTGTTTTCGTGCTATCTGGTTCGGTTAGTTAGACCTGGGTGGGAGGCTAGCTGGCTAAAGTCATAGAGGTGTGTTGTGCGCTTGTAGGCTGTCATAAGACACCAGTAACTGCTGTTTAAATGTCATTTTAAAACATAGCCGCGAATTCGTACTATTCGTGTATTTATTTATTTACTTCCTATTATTTTATTTTCTATGTACGTTTTTTTTACGAGTTTGATTTGCGCTCGGTCTTCTGACAGGTTGTCAGCTGGCTAGCTAGCTAACGTCTAGTTAGCATGTTCGTTAGGCGTGTGTTACTTGTACCGAATACAAAAGATAACATGATCGTAGCGTTTGTTGTTTCTGCTTTTACTTCTTTCTTGAGCTTTCGCTTTTCTTTACCCAAAAAAATAAATAAACAAATAAAACTATTTGCTCTCTCTTGTAAAAGAAATGTTGTTTTTGGGCATTGCTAATCAACTGTTGCTTTGTTTTTTTTAAGCCACTTGTTAGCTTGATAACTTCGTGTCCTGTGTGATTTGAGAATTTAGCAGCAAGTTTGATGTGAGGTTAGAAAACTCTCCACTGAACACTTTCCCATCAGTGCACTTAAGTCTCTGCCTTGATTATTTACTAAAGCCTCTGGGACTTTGCTCTGATCTTTGCCAGCTCGACTTCGGAACTGTTATCGGGTTTCTGTATTATGCAATCATTATTTATACAGTGTGTCATCTGCCACTCCTTTATAATCAGTCCTGTAGTCGTTTCATTTAGCCCAATAACCTTCCTTACATAAAGGCTGATGGTGTGTTTTCTGTAAACCTCACTGAGCTCTTAGCTAGTTCACTGTTTGTCTCTAAAACACTAAAGAAACCTGGGCTTGTTGTGTGTAGAGTATCTGCTAATAAAGAACAGTGTATGTATTTATGCATGTATAATTAGCCAGTCCATTAAAACCACATACAGGTGAAGTGAATAACGTTGATTATCTTCTTATCACAATGGCACCTGTCAAGGGGTGGGAGATATCGGATAGCAAGTACACAGTTGGTGCAAGTGTAAGGATTTGTTTGACTTTCACAAGGACCGAATAGTGATGGCTGGACGACGGCAAAACAGCAGACTTCTCGATTGCTGGCATTCATGTGGATGTTACTTTGACACATACAACCTACCCTAATCATTGTTGCGGACAAGCTCGCTCCTTCATGGTAACGGTATTTCCTTATGGCAGTGGGATCTTTGAATATTCCTTAATGACAGGGTAATGTGTCCTGCCACACCGCAAGAGATTTTTGGAATATGACAAACACTTGTTGGCTTGGCCTTTAAATTCCCCATTCGATCGAGCATCTGTGAGATGTACTGGACAAACAAGTCCAATCCGTGGAAGCAAGTGCTGCTTGACAACTTACACACAGGACTTAAAGGATCTGTTGCTAATTTCTTGGTGAGAGATACTACAGCATGCCTTCAGAGATTTTGTGGAGTCTGTCAGAGCTGTTTTGGCAGCAAAGTGTAATGCACATATGGACATTATTTGACCGGAGCTTTTAGTTAGACCATGTTAATAATAAGGTGTGAGAGTGTGGTTTAGTCTGTCAGTTTGACCTTGAATCTGAATTGAAGTGGTCACTTGATTTCTTTCCTGCCATTTCTGTATGAGAGAGAGTGAGTTATACTGGACTGTAGATTGCTCTCCTCATTGACATTGGCTCTCATTTCTGAATCTGTTAGTGAAGTTATGTGTAAACGTTTTTATAATTCATACCCTAATAATCTTTCCTCCATACTTACAGACGCACAGCTGATTTGCATTTAGTGACGCCTACAAACTTTTATAAAATGTTAAGCTCAGAGGTGAGTGGGGAAAATCACAACTAAAGGCATCATGTGCTAAACTTCCCATAATGCAGCTCAGCTGATGCAGCGTGTTGGCTATCACAGTCACACGCTAAGGACCCATCTGCACTTGTACTCTTACTTTTGAGAACATTAACCCTATTGGGACAGGATTAAATTAGCATGGGGTTGTTGGGTAATTTTTGATTTACCATATTGACCAAAATCGGAGAGAATTACAGGCTGAATTATCTGATATTTTTTTTTTGCCAAACTCCACTCATTGTATAATCATAGTCCTCTCAACACTCCTGATTTTTCTATGCAGATACTATACAGCTACTTTCTGTATTTAGACTTGTAGCACAATTTTCACTCGAAAAAACGATCTGAGCCAGTGTGCGTTGAGCTCATCTGTGAAACATGGTGGCGGTAGTCTCACGGCTTAGGTTTACATGATTGCTTTTGGAACAGACTCCCTTATCTTTGTTGCTTCATATACATATCTTCTGATGGTAGCAGCAAAATAAATTCAGAAGTTACAAAAACATCCAATCTGCCAATTTATAGAGAACTGCAACCAAATGAATTGTGAGGAACTTTATCATGCAGATAAAAGTGATCCAAAACACATTCAACAAAGAACGTCATCAGGGGGGAAATGGAAAGTTTTAGACTGGCCGAGTCAAGCAACAGACTATTTCACGTCCTGAAGAGAAGACTGAAAGGAAGAAACCTGCTGAAACAAACTGAAAGATGCTGCATATTCAAGCCTGAAAAAGCAAGACATCAGCAGTTTGGTGCCAGTGATTCTGTCAGTGGAAAACTGTCACAGTGTCTGTGACTTGAAGTTCTTGCAAGCATGAAATGTACAACTAATTATTAAGTGTTATTTGCTTTAAAACAGTTCGCACCAGTATATTTGACCACTCAAATAAGTGGTCAAATGTTTTAAGTAGCTTAAATGTAATGGATGTAAATATCACAAAATGAAAGCTGGAATTCTGATCTGATCTTCTCTTATTCATCGTTTGATCTTAAATTCAAACATCTTCGATCTATATCGAAAAAAAGAGACCGTCGCAGCGGCTACCTGCACACCTCACTGTGTTATTAATGCACAAAGACTGCTGTTGAAGTTTTTACTTTGTGGACCTTAGTTTAGTAATGGATTTGCAATTTAATTCCACTTTCTTTTATTATTACACACTTTTGCTGGAGCAGCAGAATATGATGCACACTCTCTGCTTCTGTGTTACAACACTAAGATTTTGGATAAGGCCCAAGTAGAAGATTAAGTGGTTCACACCTCATCCGGCCTCTTGAGTCCTTGTGTTTGCCATATTTTTATTTTAAATTCTTATCGTGACCCTGTGCAGGATAAAGCACTTACTGAAGGTGAATGAATGAATGAATGAATGAATGAATGAACATTTAGCTGTGATGGAGTGTTTTTTATTTAGTTTATATTGCTCAATGCCCAGCTCTGTGGTGTTCCTGAGGCATTTGCGTGTCAGCTTATTATGACTTGCTTATGAATATCACTGATATTTTTCTGTTTCTGTTTAAACAGAAATCTCTTCCAAACTGCTGTTCATTATTAAAATATTATGCACATTTCATTTTTATGTCAGTTGTTATTTCTGTTTGACTCATTTTTGAACCCATTTTTTGGTTCACAAATAGTTTCATTTACAAAAGCACAAATGTTTCCATTGAAAAAAAAAAATCTCAAATTTCTGTTTTAGCATTGCGATTCGAGCTGCAGAAAACTGGCTGAAAAGGGTGATAAATTTGTACGCTGGCTTATGCTGGAAGCCCATCGGGACCGAAGCTATCGATTAGTTTTGTAGAACAGAAGCTCTGACTGCCGTTCCAGCTGTAACTCGAGTGACTCCTTTCTGTAAATGTGCAGCTTTTAACCGGTCATTGTTCTGTAGTAACTCACACAGTGTCTTGAATGGTTTACTCTATACACACACACAAACACACACACACACAGTGATCTTTTCTCTAAGGAAATGTTTTTTGGTCTCTAGTGTGTAGGCTTTGTGACAATTAGGTGGTTTTCACACTGAATCCATGTGTAATTGTTCCTGGCAAATCAACAGCTAAGAAACTATCATGAACTACACATGAACTAGACTTAGCCCTGTCTTTGTTTTTATGTAGCACCTTGATCCTGAAGAAACGTTGTCTCATTTCACTGTGTACTGCAACAGCTATATATGGTTGAAATGACAATAAAAGCTTCTTGACTTTAACAGCGCGATTCTGCTTTCAGACTCACTTGATACTGTCGACTCTCAAACCCCTGGGTGTTTGTTTTATCTTTTATCCATCACCATTGTTATGAAGTGACTTATAAGAAAAACCGCTTCACAGACGTTCCAAGACCATAAAACTTTAAATGGATTACAGATTGTTTGTCTGTAGTATAAGAGGAATATTAAAAATATGTTCGTTATAAATATGTTCATCGGCCCATCTAATCCAGATCCTCAGCACTACTGAATTATTTTCCTATAGAAACAATCCCTGGCATATTTCACTCCATACAGTATTTCAGATTGAACTTCTAATATTCGACTCTTCGAAAACGTTGTCCATTTAAACGTACAGCTTATTTTTGTCTCCTGGGGGGGGGGGGGGAAAGAGAAAATGCTTGTCTCTATTATTAATTAATTAATTAAAGGAAACCATGAGAATGAACAGCTCATAAATCCATTATACATGTGCCATGTTTGCACTTATTTATTTGGCAGACAATATTAGAGCTTTACTTTCGATTGCGACCTTTTTGATTCCACGGAAGAAACGTAGTAGACGTGTTTCTGCAAGACTTCATTTCGTTATTGAAAACAATCATGAGAACAAAGAAAACACTACTTCTATTGCACAGTCATTTATATATTACACATCGGTACATCTGCACTTTACTCCCTATAGTCACGCTGTTCTACCAGCAGTCTGCTTACATGCGTCCATTTTTTTTTTTGTTTTTCTCATTTATTTTCTTCTTTTTCTGACCTGTATAGTTAATTCTATATTTTGTTGTAATCTTATTGTTCTTTTTGTTTTCTTTTTACATTTTTGAATTTATTATTAACTGTTTCTATGTTTAGATCGTTGGTGGTGGATGAAGCATTTTACTCTATATGCATGTGTGTGGTTATGTATGTGACAGAGCGAAAAAAAAAAGGTGAAAAGTAAATCGCGAGCTTGTCTTCCCCCTGTACAGACTGCACCTCCTCACCTGTGTCCTGCCTGAATATAATACGCCGACATGATGGGAAAACAAAACGTTATATAAATACTTATATATAAAATGTATGTATATGTGTGTGTGTGTGTGTGTATATATATATATATATATATATATATATATATATATATATATATATATATATATATATATATATATATATATATATAAGGAACGTCGAGGCCGTCAGGATTTTAATAAAGTGCAGAGACGAAGCAATTAGTTTTACTTGTAGCACACGGGCATCTTTAACCATAAGGAAGCCACAAACGTAGCTCTATCAGCACACAAAAACAGTTTGTTTCACATAACAGTTTTTTATTTAATCTCACTCCAAGTTTATTCATATTTAAAAGATTTTTAATTACGATTTTTTTTTACTATAACGTATAAATTCTGAACAAAAATGATTATGGTGGAAAAAAAAAACCCATGCAATTAAACACGCTTCATTTTTTTTTTGTATTAAATCTAATGAATAAATGTTTGTCGTGGTGTAAATTTTTAATCTCGCAGCTAATTTTCTAAAGCAAACCATGCCGCAGTGAGACTATGGAGCATTGAGGAGCGCATTTTGATGAGCTTTATCATTTATGTAAAGCAGAAAGGCTTGTTGTACATCCTGTTCTGCACTGTTCGTGGAAGTTGTCTCCGTACACATGCACGCACACACACGCGCACATTAATTGTCCTTGTTCTCCTTATAAATGCCAGGACAGGGAATGTAGTGAGTTTAAATGTTGAGTGATATGACTGAGTCAAGCACAATGAAGCTTGAATCACTTGCAGGTAGACCGGTGAGGTTCAGGCAGCGAGGCAGCGAGGCTCTGCAATATTTAACACACAGATAGTTTTCTTTCCCACCTGCTTACAGTTACACCATTGACTCTCCTTTTTACTGATCCTCCTTTTCTCTGTTTCTCCAGTTTTTAATTCTCCCCAGATCTTCTGGGTCCTGATGTGGCCACGCGGAGGTTTAGTGCAGCGGACAAGCTGAAGAGCTCTGGCTACTGGACCCGAGACCCACACACACTTGCGCACAGAGAGACACAGACTGACGTGCATAGGTAAAGATCCTCTACAGTACATTTACATCAACACACTCGGCACATCCTTATATCAGTATCTACTTAATGTGCGTGGTCTGGTCCCAGTATCTACTTAATGTGTGTGCTCTGGTCCCAGCTTGCAGTAGTCATTGGGGATTTATGTATCGGGGGGGAAAAGTTCTCTTGAGTTGATGCATGCTATGCTTCATGAGGTCCAGGTTTCCACACAGAAAAAAGGCAAGCAGAACCGAAGTATCTTAAAGTAGCTCAAAAAACAAATGAACACTGAAAAAGTGAACATTTGCCAGAATTAATCCTTAATATGAATTCAGAGATTTGAAACAAAACAAAAAAAAAAGGTGTTTCTGATGTTGCATATCTTCTTAAGATTAATATTTAATATCAATATATATTTAGATGTGTCTTTTATTGAAACAAATCTAAATGTAATTTATCATTATCGGTCTTATGTCATCACTTCTCTCAGATCTAATCATGTTTCACAGTTATTTGCCAGCCAGTTATTTATTTGCCAGTGTTTGAATATAATTAAGTCTCAACAATACACACAGTTGTAGACTAGTATATGGTTTAAACCCCTCTACCTCATCCGAATGGAGAAGGAAATCAGGGCTTGATCAGTTTAAAGGGTTCCGCACAACATAAGCGATATTTTCTGCATCCTGTGTTATTCAGTCTGTCATGCGTATCATTTCATCAAATTGTCCCCGTTGCTTAGTAACAATAAACTGGATTTAGTCGAATGCACGGGGCAAATGTGTCATCTGATTTACTTAATTCATTTTAAAAATGATTGCAAATGACTGGCATCATAAATGATGCCGCTTAAAGGTGTGCGCGCTGGCATGTCTTCTGAGTTTGTGTGAATTGGTTAATTGCTCATTGTCTGTATTCACGATTGTCGGTATGAGTTTGTGCTGCGTTTTCCAACCTTGCAGATTTCACCGGAGCCTCATAGCCACCCTGTTGCCATGTCGACCTCATCACTAAGGCGGCAAGTGAAGAATATCGTTCACAATTACTCTGAAGCCGAGATTAAGGTGAGAGATTGTTTTGTTTTATGCTTATGCTATTTCCCCTACAAACCCTTGGTTTTATTTCTACTTTATTGTATTTCTTTTTTGTTTGTGAAAGTTTTTCTCCTTAAAGACTTGTGTTTAAAACTTGAGTGTGTGTAGTTCTCTTTTTCTGATCTTTACTTTAAAATAAAAAACATTGAACGTTTCTAAAGTTATTTTTCCATCTTTCTCCAGGTCAGGGAAGCGACTTCCAATGACCCATGGGGTCCGTCCAGTTCTCTGATGTCAGAGATTGCCGATCTGACATATAACGTCGTGGCCTTCTCAGAAATCATGAGCATGGTGTGGAAGAGACTCAACGATCATGGGAAGAACTGGAGGCATGTGTATAAGGTCAGGACCTCATATGAACTACCGATCTTTTAGTCTGTGTGACACTAAGACACCAAGATTTTGGTGTAGTAGCATCACTCTGACACTGCACCTGACCCCCATATGTTTCAGGCTATGACTCTTATGGAGTATCTGATTAAGACGGGTTCAGAAAGAGTGGCGCAGCAATGCAGGGAAAACATCTACGCTGTCCAGACACTCAAAGACTTCCAGTACATCGACAGAGACGGAAAAGACCAGGTAATACCCACACACACCGAGCGGAATTTTATGTTTTGTTACCCTAAGGAAAGCTATCCTTCAGGAATTTTTCAATAATTCAACTCGGAAGGCAATTTGAACACCATCTGAGCGCCCAGCCGAGCCGACAGTCAACACAATCCTGTTGTCGAGTTATGCAAAGCATCAGATGCAGCTGCTTTAAAAGCAGTCGGTTTCCTGCTGAAAGTAAGTCAGCATCACATGCAGTGATTGTGTAGAACACATCAGTGGATCCATGGCACCATCTGTAATGATACCACTGCCTCCTGCGCAGTGTGGAGTAGATGTGTGGGACCATGACTGGTAAATAGGACCTGATGCACACTGCAACACATGGCAGTGGATTATTGAGGTGTTGGGGCTCCCTTGCATACAGTAGGTCATCCATTGTCTCTTGTGAAGATGGTTGTATCATGAATTCTACTAAAACCCAGGGTATTTTAAGCCTGACCCTGGTCGCCTCTTCCAGGAGGAGACGACTTGATTGTAGACCTCAAGCTTGCATCCAATTCAATACAGAAATTGCTAAAGCAACATGATAGTTCTAATTAATTTTCAGCAGGATGTTACACGATGCTGTAATTCTGGGTAGCTAATAATTTTAAACACGACGGTCGAGCATTGGCTGTGGATGGAGAGACTACGGGTCAGACGTAGTGGCACATAACATATGATGATACTAACCTGTTTCTTATTATTGTTTTACTTATTTGTAAACTCTATTCTTAGGAACTAGCGGGTTACAAGAGGCACGGGGTATCACTGAAAGCATAGAAACTCAAATAAGTAAACCTGTAATACAATAGTGTGACAGTACGTGTGACTTGCCTTCTGTGCGTCCAGAGCCAACACTCGACCATGCCCTCACTAGCATACCAGAATTTGACAGCAATTTAATACGACCTTTTATTAGTATTTTATGCTACTATTTTTGTATCTCCGTCTGCTTGCAGTCAAAGTATCATGCATGTTTCTTGCAATGTTTTTTTTTTTGTTTATCTTATTTTTATGAATAATTCTGGGATGGACAATGATGCCGACAATGTCTGATTCTCAAATCTCAAACAGTTTCTTTGCACTTGTAGGAATAATGCCCAGGGTCCCAATTTAATCGTATCATATGTTACAACAGATAAAGCGTCACATCGTTAGCGTGGGTCATTTCCAAGAAAACGCTCAACCAGTCTCCTTTAGGAGATCAAAACATGGGCATCTGTGATTCTAACAGTCAAGGCAGTTGAACAAACAGTATATTTAAGTTTCAGGACTTCAATAGCTCAAGGTCCCTCAGCACAAGTGAATAAAAGGCTCATCTCCCACTCATCCTGACAAACACACACACACACACACACACACACACACACACTCTTCACGCTGCACATCTGTTCCCTCTGGGAGTGTGTAATTCTGAGAGATCTTTTTCTCATCTATGCTGTTTAATCGCATGCTGACGTAGGTAGGCGATGCCTTCAGTGTTTTTCTGTACTTTGTACATTAGACTATTGGCTTTCTGTGAACGTAACATAATCGACAAACAGCAGTGAAATTTCTTGGAACGGTACTTACTTTGTCAATAGACACCCAAATCTGCAGTGAGTAAAAACAAAAACTGTTCATTTTTATGCCAGCAAAACAATAATCGATATCGCATATCAAAACCACATCATTATACAGTAGTGTACACTCATTTTCAGTCAGTCACGTGGCAGCAGTGAAATGCATTAAATCATACAAATACGGACCAGCAGCCTCAGGCAGTGTTCACATCAGAATGGGAAACAAATAGGGTTGTTGGAGCTTGATGAGCTTGTTTGAGTACAACTGCTGATCTGGGATTTTCACACACAACAGTTTCAAGGGTTTATTCAGAATTGTGCAATAACGGAAAAAACAAAAAAAAAAAACAGCCAGTGATCTACAGCAGGTCTGTGGACAGGATTTGGATGTTGAATAGAGATTAATAGAGAATAGCCAAGGGCTGGGCGATATGGCTGAAAACTGTATCATGATATCAGTGTTTCATATCGGTAGATATCAATAATTATTGATATTTTTATGACCCATTTAAAACAAGGACCAGGAGAAAAATAGATTACATTTAAACATTTGTATTTTAAACTTAACCTTCTTCTGATCATAATCCCCTCAGTTATTAAGACAGAAATGTCAACAACCATGGAAAACTCAAATAATTAAAATGTAAACATAATTCTAAAGTCACAGTGAACACTTAACAATGATCTCTTAACATTTAAGGTGCAAAATGAAAGAAAATGTAAGAAATGCTTAATAAAGTGTAATAAAATAGTGCAAAGTGTTCAATATAAACATAGAGAAACCTGAGAATTTAGTGCAAGTTTAGTGCTAGGAAGTTCACTAGCTGTTCACCTTCTGGTGAATAAAGTGTGTAAAATATGTGCAGTGTTTTGTAAACAGAAATGAAACTGAGGTAGACTGAGATACACCTGTAATATAAAAAAACAAACCTGATACAGTACAGTAACATTGGTTGAAATATAAAACCTGCAGAAATATGAAAAAGTAGCTCTTCAAGTTATACTTACTCTAATCATACTTGAAGTTGAACTATTCACTTTTTTATTGCACTCATTTTCTGCTTATCAGTCGCTAGTTACTGAAGAGGAATCCAGCAGACCAGCTCGAGACAACGATATGGCGCAACCAAACGTGATACTGTTACATGATTGGCTGTTAGCGTGTCACTCCCTACATTGCTAGGTTACCAGAGAGTGAGTGCCTTTGTTAATGCCACCAAACTTGCTTCACAACCTCTGTTTTCTTCCGACGAAGAGTAAAAAATATCGAACGTTTTATCGAACACATTTTTTATCGATCACGTGTCTATCGCGATACGTATCGTTATCGTTTTATCGCCCAGCCCTAGAATAGCCAGACTAGTTTGAGCCAGCAGAAAGGCTACAGGAATGCAGATAACCAGTCCGTACAACTGCGGTGAGCAGAAAAGCATCTCAGAATGCACAACATGTTTAAACTTGAGGCAGATGAGATACAACAGCAGAAAATCACGTCGTGTCACACTTCTGTCAGCCAAGAACAGAAAGCTGAGGCTGCAGTGGACAAAGACTCACCAAAACTGGACTGTTGAAGACTGGAAAAATGTAGCCTGGTCTGATGAATGGCAAATTCTTCTGAGGCTCGGAGATGGTGGTCAGAATTGGGCACATAGATCTATAGACCCAGCCTGCCTTACATTTTATTCTTATCATTTTTATACTGTCTCAATCGTTGTAAGCAGTAATGCATGTATTGTACAACATCTTTTTGTGTTTGACAGGCTGTGATTCAGGGATTTATCTCAGCTCTGAGTGTTAAGATTATTTTTGAATGTGACACATTGACGAAATGCTTAGCAATATAAATGCTGTCTGTCGGAATGTAAGAAAACGAAACACCATACATTTGCTGAGTGTGATCTCAGCTGTGATTTCTTTAACCTGGATTTAATCATCTGTGAAATCGTTGTAACGCAGCTGCAGAAAGTTGGAGAAGGGTGTATGTTGCTTGTTAGCTCATACTAGCGTGTAACGTCTCATAAAAAAACAACACGCTCCGCTGAAGTAGGTATTCTAAAAGCCCTCACCCAATTTGAGAGAAAGAGGAAGCTGCTTTTTCAGAGGAGGAAGCATGTAATGTTTTATTACACCTACACATGAGTAACATGAGTGCTATTTTATGACTGTGGTGAAGTACTGAAGCTACAATATGTCCCTCGTTTCAGAGCCTGATGCCCCAGCTTGTGAACTGAGAGGAAGTTTGTGTGACTGAGTGAAATATGTAATGGGGTGTGTGTGTGTGTGTGTGTGTGTGTGTGTGTGTGTGATTAGGGTGTAAATGTAAGAGAGAAAGCCAAGCAGCTGGTGATTCTTTTGAAAGATGAGGAAAGGCTGCGGGAGGAGAGGATCCACGCACTCAAGACCAAAGAGAAGATGGCACAGACCTCAAGTGGTGAGCCAGTCAGTTAATACGTTAAGCTTCATGTGCTGAAAGAGAAAGTGTGCTGGTGTTTGTATTTAGCACAGCGCAAAGGGGGTGCATTGCGCTTGGCCACGTTAAGAAATGAATGCTTTTCCAACCATAATGCCTAGCTGTTTAACCCCCAGCGTCTTCGGCTCCCTCGGCTCCTACTTTAGGACTGCACCCGGGTCCGGATTCAGAACAGGCGTGGCCACAGAGCTCAGGGGAGGAGGACCTCCAGCTGCAGCTGGCACTGGCCATGAGCAAGGAGGAGGCAGAGCAGGTAAAATTACTCACCCATCAGCTGCCACGTCCTCTTGCAACGGGTAAACGGGGCAATCGAGGACATTTTTATGTGTATTATATAACCGTAGATTAATATGGAACTCCTGATGCATGATTCCTGACTAATGCAAATAATTAGGAGTTAGCAGTTCAGTTCTGTTGTTTTAGATTTCAAATTTTACAGAAAGCATTCAGAACAACCATTATGCAGATTTCCGACATGCAAAAATACCCTCAAATTCTTTTATTATAAAAATGCAAGTTTTTAAATATTTTGTCTGCTCTGTATTACCACAACATTATATTTCAAATTGTGTTTCTCCTGTAGTCAGAGATCCTAATGAATACCCAGGTAAGGCTTAATCTTAAGAGGATAAACTAATGCAGAGTAAGTTCTACGTTAAAACTTTTAAGTTGTGTTTTGGAGGAAGCTTCAGTTAAGCTTGTGTTTCTGAACAGTAAAGCTTGTAAAGCGACTGAGTTGTGTTTTTAAAATGACTTTTTTAAGGGCTTTTATTTTTGACATCATCCTTAGTCTTGTTTTCCTGTTATCTCTACCTAACACTAACTAGTTTCATATCCCCTCCCCAACCACTTCCACTTCTGCACTTGCTCTCTTACTCACTTCCTACTTTCAGTCATTCTGTAGCAGTTTAGGGATCACAGCTAATAAGCTTAAGGCCCTTCAACTTGTATGAGCCCCCCACTCACTCACTTGCTCACTCACTCACTCACTCACTCATTCACTCCTGTCCTTGCCCCTCTCCTTACCCCTCTCCCCCAGACTAGTGCTGACCCTCTGGAGGATGCAGAACTCCGCTACGCACTCACGATCAGCAAGGAGGTTCACCAAGAGGTCAGGGATCAAGGGTCACCCAGATCCCGGGGGTGAAAGTCGCTCCCGTAATCGCTTTCTTGTGCACGTTCCAAAATTCAATTGTAAATTGAGCCCCAATTTATTTCAGAGTAATTTCACTGATCAATCAGTTACACTGTTAACAAGAAAAGGCTGCAATCTCAAAATAAGACTTTAAGCCCGAATTCTCATTCATGATGCAAGTTTGTGCTTTTGATTCTAAGTAATTGTACCTAATTTGTGTTATAATTTGAAATCACTCCGATAAACCGCATAAAACCACTATAATTATTTCCTAATCTGACATAAACGTTGCCTTTTAATCTCGTGAGACGTTTTTCCTCATTAGCCTCCTGGTGCTCTAATTGCTTGTAGCTATGTAACGATGGGATGTGATCGACAGGAGGAGCGTCTGCGCAGGGGGGATGATCTAAGGCTGCAGATGGCCATCGAGGAAAGCAAGAGGGAGAAAACCAAACCAGAGGAGGTGGGTGGGTGGGTGTGTGTGTGTGTGAGGGTGGTTGTGTGTGTGTGAGGGTGGTTGTGTGTGTGTGAGGGTGGTTGTGTGTGTGTGAGGGTGGTTGTGTGTGTGTGAGGGTGGTTGTGTGTGTGTGTGAGGGTGGTTGTGTGTGTGTGTGAGGGTGGTTGTGTGTGTGTGTGTGAGGGTGGTTGTGTGTGTGTGTGAGGGTGGTTGTGTGTGAGGGTGGTTGTGTGTGAGGGTGGTTGTGTGTGAGGGTGGTTGTGTGTGTGTGTGAGGGTGGGTGTGTGTGAGGTGTTTTGTGTGTTTTTTAGTGTTTTTTTTGTTTCTGTGTTATTTTTTGTTTTTTTTTTTTTTTTTTTTTTTATTTTTTTTTTTTTGTTTTTTTTTGTTTGTGTTTGTTTTTTTTTTTTTTAATAATATTTTTTTTTTTTTATTTTATTTTTTTTTTTTTTTCTTTTTCCTTTTTTTTGATTTTTTTTTTTTTTTTTTTTTTTTTTTTTATTTTTTTTTTTTTTTTTTTTATTTTTTTTTTTTTTTTTTTATTTTTTTTTTTTTTTTTTTTTTTTATTTTTTTTTTTTATTTTTTTTTTTATTTTTTTTTTTTTTTTTTTTTTTAATTTTTTTTATTTTTATTTTTATTTTTTTATTTTTTTTTTTTTTTTTGTTTTTGGTTTTTTTTTTTGTTTTGTTTTTTTATTTTTTTTTTTTATTTTTTTTTTTTTATTTAGTTTTTTTTTTTTTTTTTTTTTTTTTTCTTTTTTTTTTTTTTTAGTATTTTTTTGTTTTTTTTTTTTGTTTTTTACACCATTTTTTTTTTTTTTTTAACTTTTTTTTTTTTTTTTTTTACTTTTATTTTTTTTTTCTTTTTGTGAGGGTGTGTGTGTGAGGGTGTGTTTGTGCGGGGATGTTAAGTCATCATATGGCAAAAGATTATTATTTATTCAAATCTAAACACACCGCTGAGTACTGCTGTATTTTTGGTAATGCCAATATAATAGTGACTAATTAAACAAAGAATTTTTTTAATGAACATTCGTATTACAGCCTAAGTCATTGTTTATGTTCTCAGGTCGCAAAAGTCATATATGTAGAGTTACGGGTGATTTTGTCTATTATGTATCAGTTGGCTTTGATATTGAGTAATAAACACAGCACTCAGTTCAGCTCAGTTGTTATGAAGGTGGTGTTTATTATTTTGTCCCTATCTTTTGTCTCCTCATTTATATTGTGCTTAGTTATATGGAAGTGATAAAACCTGATGTGAATAAGTATATGATCTATCTCTTTCTCCTCTCTCTTCTCAGTCCTCTCTGATGGAGCTGAGTGCTGTAGATCCGTGGGGAGCACCAGCAGCTCCAGGATCCTCTGGCCCATCTCCTCCTCCGTCTGTGACTCCTGCCCCTTCAACAGGACCCTGGGGCCATAGTGACCCCTGGGGCGCGGCGTCTCCTGCTTCTCCTCCTGGTACTGACCCGTGGGGGGGGAGGCCACCTTCAGTGGCCCCTGCTCCAGACCCATGGGGGGAATCTTCAGCAGTGAATTCTGACCCCTGGGCATCTACAGGTGAGTGAAGATATTTATGCTACTTCAGTGGATGGCGCGACGCGACGCGATGTGTGCTGAATTTGGTTACCGTTCTTACTGAGGTAACGTGCACGTTGAGCCAGAACTTAAAGGTGTAACTCAGAACAATGCAGACCATCAACTGATCAAACAGTCAGACCGATGTCTTCATGTCTGGCTGGAGTCACGGCACAGAAACCTTCAGTAGTGTCTTCCCTAGTGTCCAAATCATTTCACCAAACATTTCTGTGGTAAAAGTTTATTTGTTTTTCTTTCCCCATTTTCTTACAATAATGTTATTGCTGTATCTACTATAAACAGTGGATCTACAAAAAAGCCAGTGAAAGCTCTGTTTAAAAATATGTGATTTCAGTCGTCTCTGCTATTTGCTAGCTGTTTAGAAAAAAAAATCCCCAGCAAAATTATTGATTTTTTTTTTTTTTTGGCACAAGTTTTACAGAGAGTCATTTGCTGGAGTAAAAGAAGACTTTCAGGACCTCGGCTTATTACAGAGTAAAATGTTGTGCACCATTTCACCCTCGTGTGTTTATCCTTCATTTACCATTTCCTCTGTTTCTCTTTATTGTGACTTTGATACCAACGTGATTCTCTACTGCAAAATCTTAAGGAGACAGTCAGTGAAGACCCCGAATTCAGATTGTGGAAGAAATTACCGTTTCTTCTTTTTACAGAAGTTTTCCTAAGTTAAATAAAGCCAAGATTGAAATGGTTTCGGTATTACTGTCATTAGGCCTGAGGATTAATGTCAGTAATGTATTTAGTTTAAGACAGTTTGAGTACTAGGCTCATAGTCAGTAAAGCTTTTGCTGATCATTTGCATTTTGTTGTCTGTATTACGTCGATGTAACAGGCACCATGACGAACAGGAGCAAAGATTAATTGCAGTGCAAAAAAACAAAAAACAAATAGACACCAGACTACACTACATTTGAAAGTTTTCTCTTTTACTAGAATAGAACACGATCAAAACGTATCAAAGTTTCAACTCCTTTTGTGACTTGAGTCTGCATGCATGTGGTTCTCGACCTCTGATCCTTTCATCTGTCCTCCCCAGCCGTCACCCCTCCTAGTAGAGACCCCTGGGCTCCATCAGTGCCTGCAGCCCCAACCTCACTCTCAGGGTCGTCTGATCCCTGGTCTGGGGAAGGGGTTGCCCCTGCAATTGATGCTCTGACTTCTGACCCCTGGAGTGGTCCCACTAAACACACAAATGGCACAGGTACACGTTGTGTAACGTAATGTCAACCATTTAAGTGGGGGAACTATGACTTTCTCATTTAGCACTTGCTTCCAGGACATGACTTGTTTTTTAAACAAATATTAAAAAAAAGAAAAAAAAAAAGGAACAATCAATCATCATGATATCGAAGGATATGACTATTTTATATAGCAATTTTTTATAATAATTGCCGTACAGTGTGTACAGGACTACAAAAAGTCGATAACTGTAGCCATTTTTTATGAATTGATCATTTTAGTTTTTTTATTGCTTTTTATGATGACGCCTGC
Source organism: Tachysurus fulvidraco (assembly GCF_022655615.1). Classification (NCBI taxonomy): domain Eukaryota; kingdom Metazoa; phylum Chordata; class Actinopteri; order Siluriformes; family Bagridae; genus Tachysurus; species Tachysurus fulvidraco. The sequence continues at coordinate 23,213,429 of NC_062520.1, read as the reverse complement.
AGGATCTCGCCGCTTGGTCTAGCTACCGATTCCTGTTAGCTGGCAAGAGCTTATCTGCAAGTTGGCTTACCAGTTTAAAAAGCCCAGAATTTACATCCAAAATGTCAACGCTTTGCTCAGCATATTTCTTGTCTGTTTGTTTTAAGCAAAATTCAGAATTTTGCCCAGGTGACAAGAATGTGATGCTGAAATGTTTCTGTGCCACCCATGTTTTTCCACAAAAAACAGACAACAATTGGCATTTATCACACACAGGAAACGGGTACATTGTGTTTTGACACAGGTTATAAAATCGGCTGTATAAAAATGGGTCAAAACCAAAAACTGGCATTAATTCATTCTACATTTAAAAAACTTCAACAAACTTTGTGTGTTGATGCTTTCTGCCCCTTTAAAAGCACCTCATGTTCATGCCTTATTACCTGCTCAACATGTGGGTGGCAGCATTGATCAGTTGTTTAATAAAATCACACTTCCTCTCTTGTTTTTTTTTTTTACCTTAGGAGATCCAGACAGGAGAGGCTCCTCAGTAACAGGTAGTGATGCAGGCGGTGGAGGAAGCACAGGCTCTCCGGTGCCATTTGACCTCTCGTCACTCGGCTCCTCGCTACCGGTTCGGAAAACGCCAGAGTCGTTCCTGGGGCCCAACGCATCACTGGTGGATCTGGACTCCCTCGTATCATCCAAACCCAAACCCAGACAGACTCCTCCAACCATGACTTCATCTCACAACCCTTTTCTTCAGTCACAGAGTAGGCACCCAGAATGTTTTTGCACCCTTGATTATTTAGTCCAGCTTCAAAGAGTAACAAAAGCTACTGATGTATGTATTTAAATAAGAAAGGACTAAACATGCTTTTCTGGCACAGGCTTACTTTGAGTGTTGGAAATGAATAACATGTCATAGTGCACGTTTAGCTTCATAACTATGCACCATAACTAGCACCATATTTAGCTTCATAACTACACTATGTCCTGATATGCTGTGGACAGTGAGCTGTGACTAGGTTGTACTTGATGTTAAATTGTACTACAGGTCTCTCTGATAAAAAAAAAAAACAACTCAAAAAACTCACTTTCTTACTCACCTCCTTTATCTTATTTTTTTCTTTTCTCTTAGGCCCCTCACCTGGGCCGGGTGTGGCAGTCACTCCTGGCAGCACCATTTCCAGCCGGGGGGTGTCACCAACACCGGCTTCATCTTCAAACCCTTTTGGTGTGACCCCAATGGCTTCCATTTCCCCTCAGCCTTCCTCGCTTGGTCTAAGCCAATTACGTACCAGTCCTGTCCCTCCTAACCCTATGCTGAGCCAAATGCCTACAATGGGAATGGTTCAGCCAGGGATGAGCGTGCCAGGAATGGGGGTCCCTATGGTGGCCCCTGGCATGAGCATGGGAATGGTACAGTCCAGTCCGATGGGAATGCCGTTCAGTGGAATCTCTCCCATGGGCCCTGTAGGAAACTCTGTGCTGATGGGCTCAGGGGGAGTCACTCAACCAGCGCTGGTTTTGGGTGGTCCATCGGGAGTAGGCGGGGTTATGGGTGCCGGAGGATCTGTGACAGGGGGTGGGGCTACAGGTGCAAGCACCAATCCGTTTCTTCTCTGAGAAATTTCACAGCTCCCCTTCTTACCTTTCCACTTGAAGAACTTGCCCCATCAACAGTGTGCAACATGAGAAAATGTGTGTACATCATTATATTTAAAGCATTTCAGATTACACTTTATTCCATTTCTTTTTGCTTTCTAAGAAATAAGAGGTAGCGGGAGAGGAGAGGAGAGAAAAAGGTCTACATCATTTTATTTTGTTTGTTTGTTTGTTTCGGGGGACTTGATGTGCATGTGTGATTGAGAAGGGTCGTCCAGTCAACGCAGGTGTGTGAAAATCATTATTTTATTGCACAGAAATTGAATGACAAATGAAAGGGGGACAGAAATTAGCCACTAATAAACTGATCTAATCGAATCACCCACACCACCTTTACTCTAAAGAGGGAGTAGTAGTGACACTTGGAGTGTGCATGAAGGAGCGCTTTATACTCCCACGGCTTGAACTGAGATCTGATCGTCTTTGCATTTCAGCCACATCTCATGATCAAACCGGGTGTATTACTTTTTAATTTAATTCAATGTGTAATTTTTTTTTTTCTAATTTATTGTTTTTGTTTTTTTTTTTGTTTTGTTTTGTTTTTGTCCTCGGATCAAATAACCGAGGAAAATAACATTGAAATACAGCCATTGAATGCGATGCCTGGTTTAACATCTTTTACCCTGTGACATATGAAGACTGGTGAAGTTATACTTCTACACACGTGGGTTGAGACAGTAAGATTGTGTGAGTGTGTGTCAGTGAGCGTGTGCAAGCGTGTGTCTGTCTCCAGGTCTGTCCACGTACCCTAACGCTGTGTTTATTACATGAAGCCACATCCGTAAGGGATTTGTGTCTGCATTATGGTGACACTTTTCTGTGATTGTCCACGAAGGCATCTGTACTTGGTGTTTGTCCTTTTATTCATTTTCTTTCACTTTTTTTTTTTTGGTCATTGTAGTGACTTGAAGCATTAGACAGAACCGTCACACGGGACACAAGATTTTATCCTCACATTTCACCACCCAGCGATTTTTTTCTCATATGTTTCTGAAACAAAATGGGGTGGGTGGACTTTACATGCTTCTAAAATTGTGACCTGGATGAAACATTTGCAAAATTTGAAATGCTACAAATTTGGGTGACTGAATAGCAATCCATGCTGTTATTCTTAATTTACTTTTGATGAATTATTTTATATATGAAGATATCTCTTATACTGGGTAAGCTAAAAAGATTATGGTGTTGACTGTGAATATTCACATTTCAAAAAAAAAAAAAAAGGGAGGAGGAAAAAAATAAACGTAAAAAAAAAAAAATTGTGGGTTCTTTTCTTTTTAATCTGTTGCGCTTTTTTTGTGGGTGTTCTATTCCAACACATTCAGGACCAGACTTTCTTGAGACATTTCCGATGGCAAGTCCTAGAAAATTGTGCCTGATTTATTTAGGTTCAGGAAGTTAACATTTGCGAAGGAAATGCTAAAGAGAGTCGAAAACATCGAACTCTCACACAATACATTGAAGGAGCCCTGTTAGACTCAATAGATTTACATGTATTGAGCTTAGCTATAAAAATAAAAAAAAGCATTAACATACAAAAGCACTTTCAAGTGTAATAAAAAATGTATCACTAGTTAAAATAGTGAAAGCCAACATCAGTAACAAGTTAGCTGGTGAATAGTAACTAAGGATGTTTTCATTTCAGTTATTTTGATGGAGTTGTTTGGTAGAAACAGGAACAGATAAAAAGATATTTATATTGTAGGTGATCAATAGTTTCTCGATTTATTGTGTAATTATTTAACGGAAAACGAAAAAGGGAAGGAAAACCTTTGCCAAATCCGTAGATCTGTAGACAGCATATCATGTCTTGCTCCTTAATGATCTAAGATAATGATCAGTATTGCTATTTTGTGAGTAGTAAGAACTGTTCACCTCACTTAGAGTATTTAAAGGCATCCAGGTTAGCAGGCCAACATGATGTGGGCAAAACACACCAACTCTGCTACTACTGCTAGAGAGTAGCAACATATAACCAACAGCAGCACATGACCATAGATACTGTACATTAATGTGCAGCGATACAACCTCATCTTATGTTAAAAAGTAACACAATAATAGCTGCTATAATAATAATAATAATGGAGAGCCAACAGCATCTAATCCAGCTTACTGTCTAGCAGCAGGGTAACTTTTTTCTTCTTCTTCCTTCTTCCCCTCAGCACTCTGCCAGTACTTACGTTTTACATTTGTTTGCAGAAAAGTGATTAGATTTATTACTTGAAGTAAAAAGCGAAACAAGACACCTGGCGGTTCAGCGGCGGGATCTCGTGCTCTCACTGCCACGTTACGGGCTAAATTAGAATAGGGTTACGTCAGGAAGGGCATCTGGCATAAAACCTGTGCTGAATCAAAAAATGTATGGATCTGATGAACTGGTGTTTTGTGACCCTGAACAGGGAACAGATGAAGGACAACAACTTGCTCCAAAATAAGATTTTGCCAGCTGGTCTGTATTTTATTTTATTTCATTTCAATTATTAAATTCAATTTTCTTTCTTTTATTAACTTGGTATAAGTCTATTTACATAAGTTTAGTTTATATGTAAGTCTATTTTTTACTATTCAGTCTGCTGCTACTTTGATTACTAGGTGCAACAATAAGTCAATGATGCTAAATGGGAAAGAGGTGGAAATGTGAGCAACTCACAGGAACATCAGTTATATGTCAGATTTTTTTCTGTTGTTGGCCGTTCAGAAGAAGTCGTTAGTATTGCAACAGAATTTACAATGCATTTTGGATGAAGATTTTTTTTGCAGCATGTGGATAGACATGTAGAAGAGCCGCTACTTATACAGATGCTTGGATTTTATATTTTCAGGTTTCAAACAAACGTGCTCATCTTGATAAATAAACCTCTGCAGTATTTCAAATTGTTCCACAAAATCCACAAGATTCATCGAATGTTCAGGCGATGAGTGAATCCCAATCAAAATCATCCTGAATCTCTTCACTGTTGCTGTGGAGCTGCTTCATTGGGGGTCGATGTCGAGGTGTCAAAGGCTGTGCTGGAATGGCTACAGACGAGAGAAAAGAGCAACGTTAGACTCGGCTTGAAAAAAAAGCAGAGACTCCGATGATCTTACGCCGGCATTCAAAGCCTCTGCAAGATCCGGTGTGTAAAATTCTGTTAAAATATGTGAAAATATGACAATGATTCCTGCTACTATGACGACCATAAAATGATTGATTCATTCTTTTTAGCAGCTTGTTTATTTTAACATTATATTGCTTGTTTAAAGAGACATTTTCACCAACATAACTTGACTTTGCATATGTACAGTGCGCCATGAACTAGCAATAACAAACTCCAGGATTACTGGGTCTTACAAAAGAAGCAAAAATACATTTTAAGAAGAGAAGCCGATACGGAGATATTGTGTGTGTTTTTTTTTAAACATTTTTATTAATTTATCTATTTTATTATGTATTTTTATTCATTTATTTTTATGCTTTTGTTTTGCCGGTTTCAAAATGATCTCAACCTATACAATAAATGTTTAGTGATGCCCCTGTAGGGTTTAGGACAGTTATAGAAGGATCCTGTCGAAGACTAAATAATACATTTACCCCGAAAATGTTAATAGGAACAACTGTACCCCTGCACATTCGTACAATTATCTAATCAGCCAATCAACCGATAGATACAGGTTCGGATGACGTTCACATGAAACTTCAGTATGGAGGAAAAATCTCAGTGGCTTAAACCATGGCATGGTTGTTGGTGCCAGTCTAAATATCTGAGAATCCTGAAGCTGATATCCTGGAAGTCCAATGAGAGCTGACACTGGGGCAAAACCTAACAGGAAGGCTACAGTAAGGTAAATAAACACTCATTACACCCATGGTGAGCAAAAAAAACATCTCAATTTTGCCTCAACAGACAGGAAGGCTACAATAAATTGAAATAAACCACACTACATCTGTGGTGAGCAGAAAACATCTCAGACTCGAGGCAGAAGACCACATCAGGTTCCAATGCAGTCAGGTATGCTGAATCTGGGCAGCTGATAATGGGAAGAACTTCATATGGTCTTTATTTAATTTTCAGCTGTCTAGTTTCAGTGTGCCTTTGCTCAGTGTGAATAAGCAAGTGTACAGGTGTTTTTAAACCTCACAGACATGATCACATCTCTAGCTCATTCCATAGACTTACCATTGGAAGGCAGAGGCTGGCTAGCAGCTGGCTGGCCTTCAAGGCTCCTCTGGGAATTCTGACTGTGGCTTTGAGGTGTTAAAGTTTTCCTTTGGCTCTGAACAGACTGAGCACCGCTACAGTGCGGGAGCTGGGGAGGTAAGCTGAGTGGAGAGGGCTGTGTTAAATGTGACAGAGTTGGATGAGAGCCCGGTGGCATGTTGGTTAGAGGTGAAGCTATCTGGTGCAGAGAGGACGAGCTGCCAGACACCGAGCCGACGATGCCCCTGTGAGTAAAAAAACGGTTGAGCGAATCACACAGCGAGGTGAAGACAACCGGATCCAGCGCCCAATCACAGAGTTCTGCCTGACGCATGCTCGCAACCAGGTCTGAAACACAAAAGGAATCGTGTCTAATAGTACATCAACACAATGCGAATCAATACATACTATCATTTAATAATGCTACCATCAACTGACCAGGGTGATTGGTGAGGTCGATATTAGACCAGTCCAAACTGCTAGCAATTCTGAAGCTCTCTCTTAAAGACTCAGCATTACTGAACCAGTCTGCAGAAACAACTGACAAAACAAGAACGTGTTTTATCGACTCTTAAGGAACGAATATGCAAACAGGAATTTGTTGGGCTTTACCGTTGTTGTGGAGCAGTCTGTCAGGCTCAGTGTTTTGGTTAGACAGGAAGCTCGGGTTAGGGTTCGGGTTGAGGCTGGTACCGGTGTTTACACTAGTGATCATGTGTGTGGGTTGATTATTGCTGGGGCAGGGGTTTGGTGACAGAGGTGGCAGCGTTGGTGTGTGCAGCGGTGCAATATCACCCGGAATACCAAGCAGGCTGGCGGCATCCGCTGCGAGAGAGAGACAAACGTTATTCTCACTACCTACAATCCTTAATTCACTTATTAAGAACAAATCTGTGTACAGGTACAAACATATACAACCCCCCTGGAAATTTATTAGATTTGTCAGAACAACAAATAATAATCACTCACATTCTTCCTGTAAATATTCAAAAAATCTAAATCTTCGCATCGTCTCTCAGATTTTACCAGTGGCAATAACTTAACAATGGGAAAAATAATGAGTATTTTCAGGAAGACTAATTTTAAGATTAATTCCTTCCTTCCATTTATCCATCCATCCATACTTTATATGTGGTCTACGTTCAGGTGGATTCAGAGCTTCACCCAGGAACACTAGACACACTGTGGGAATACACACTCACTGGGATGCCAATCCACTGCACGCAAACATACACACACATTCACACACTGGTTTGTCATCGGGTCAATTTAGTGTAGACAATCCACTTATGGCTACTGGCTTACCGCATTATCCCTCCATTTTCGGTACCACAGGGTCGCAGGAAACCTGGGTTCTATCCCAGAGGACTCTGGGAACAAGGTAGGACACACCCTTGGCTGAGGAATCAACCCATCACGTTGTGCGATCACACACACACATTTATAGATCCCAATCAACCTACAGCAAAACTCCCAAAGCACAGGGAGAACATGGCAACTCTGAGTACACAGAACAGAGGCAGGAACCCTGGAGATGCGAGGCAAACATACTAACCACAAAGCCACCACACCTTTTGCCAAATCGATGAAAACCAAATTAGTTAAAAGACTGATCTAGTTTTCCCACTTTACTCACACTGTGAAGTGACTCTCTCTCTCACAGAGCGACAGAGAGACTGAAATGAAGTGTAGAGGTCCGGAAGGTTAAGATCAGAGAAGGAGAAGCGCAGCGGCTGTTCAGTCGAGGGCACAGAGGCAGCAGGGGCTGTAGTTAACGGGGCAGGGGGTGGACGCTGCTGGAAACCAACAACATTAGAATCAGGTTCATTTGGAAATCAGTTTAGTCCATCATTTTTTATTTATCCAAAAGGTAAAGCTACAGTACACTTGAGAGAATAAAGCAACATAGCATTGGACACTGACCGATGTACCTAGAATGCTGCAGATAAGCATTTGGTTTAGCTAAGTGTTATTTTAAGCTAGGCAGAGTCTAGTTTGGTTTTAAAAAAACACACACACACACACACTGACGGATGTGGTAGATGTGAGACACAATGACACTTTTTCTTTCACTTTGAACCTTTTTTGGGTGATGTGTGGAATGATTGTGACCTTTTCTTCATGTTATTTTTCTTTTTTTTTTCTTGATCCAAATCAATCAACATATTTCCTTTCCAAAGGCTACTTTTATTAAAAGAACAGAGAGGAAAAGTCACCAGAGATTAAAGAAAACTCTGTGTAGTGCTTGGGTTTGTTCAGAAAAAAACAGGATTTCCAAGATCTTGTTATTCAGAAAGCATGAACATCCAGAGTAACATCTGTTTCTCCCACATATTAAAGGCGGTAATCCAATTTGAGGTAAGCTTGTATGCAGTATATGGATCTCAGACAATAATAGTCTAGAATAATAATTCTCTACTCAGGGCTGGAGTTACGCATGCGGAGGCGAAGTTTGATAAAAATCAAAGGTGTGTCTCAGCTATGCGTGATTCTTACCTTCGATCTTAATTCTTTTTAAAAGGCAAAAAAATAAAAAATAAAAATGAATGGCTTTGTTGTGTCTATGTTCACCAGCGAATGCCTTGTCACTCTCCACACGAATGTAAAAATTTGTACGTAGCCTACTGGGGCAAAATTTTCATAAACATTTTCAAAAAAATTTTTTTCTTCACGCAAATATTTACATACTCAGAGTAAGTGCTGATATTAAACCCATTTCTGCTCTCTGAGATGCCCCACGCGCTTGTTCATAAACATCGACAATTCGAAGCCGCTAATATTCTGTGTAAGGTTATTCCAACGGAGATAAAAACATCTCGCGCTGAAAGCCAACAGTGTTCTGATTCATTTCATATCAGACTTCGGTGATAAAATAATTCATTTGTTTATACTGACTGACAAATATCTGATAAGTCTTACACCAGTGTACTGATAAAACGGGTTCCGTATCATTTTCTGATAAACAAATAAAGAGCTGTATTAACTCCAGTACCACCGACTAACAGTTTGATTCAACCGTGACAACGTGGTGAATTTTACGATGTTAATTACACAAATATTTCATTACTAATGAATTAATAGTATTGTCCATTTTAAAACTAACCATATTTTCTGCGCTGAGGACATTGATCTTAATCAAATTCACCGCTCACTGTGAGGACCACATGTTTTTAATAGATCAAGTTATGAGTTGAATTAAATGAAGTCCTTATTCACATCTGGATATCAACATTAAGCAACAAAAACATTATTTTACCTTACAACACAAGTAAGAGAACAAAAAGCAGGATAAATGTTTTCATTCCATCTAAATGTAGAAGAATGAAATTATTTTTGAAATAAACTAGAAAGATGCTAGGTTTAGGTATTAAACCCTGTACATCCCTGCAGTATTTAACATGTACAGACATTTAAAACCGAAGGACATAGGTAACAATTGCTTGTTATGGATCCTGGGTATTATGGATCCTTCTGCTTCCTAGTGCTACAAGGGAAAATTTGTCATTTTCAGAGTCTCATTGTTTTTGTACTGTATATCTCGCTGTAATGTTCCTTCTACACTTTCTCTCCTGCACCAAAAAAATTCCTTGTGTGTGTGTGAGAGCATTTTTTGGCAATGAAGCACATTCTGGTTCTGCTATTATTCTGCAGCCAAGAGAAAAAAGAATCAGAGAGCAGTTTCAGACTTTTTGTCTTTGCTGCAAACAATAACTGATCAAATGCTCAGCCTTAACTGCAATTTAAGTTGAACTGCATTTTACATGTGAAGCTGTGGCTAATTCAACAACTTTTTATTTCGGTTTTTTTATTCGGCTATTTTTTTTTACTCGTACTGTCTCACGTGTTCATCATCCCCGGTCCTGTATGTGTCCTCTGTGAAGCTTTTAAACCTTTATCATGTCATAAACACCCTAATAAGTATAGTTTTAAGAGCAGAAACTGCAAGCACAGGTGATCAGTACCTTGCATGGAGGTGGAGACAGAGTAGTTTTGATGTCGTGCGGAAAAGAGTGAGGCTCCGCTTGACTGATATGTGTTTTGTCCACTTTGGGTGCAGGTTTTTCGGCAGCCTCCTGAAGTAGCAGGAAATGCATTACTTATGTAAGCCATTAAAACATCACCTAAAATTAGTTTTCACAAAACATTAAAGCCTGAGGACTCTACCGTCTCCTCCTCGCCTGTAGGAAAAGGCCTTTTAACACCTCGAGACTGACACTGGTCAGGTGGTCCATCCATGGTCCAATAAGAACCCTGAACACACACACAAGAAAACATTTATTACTATAAACTCTCTTAAATGTTCTAAAATTGAATTACAGTAAGATATAAACAATAAGAGTGTGAAAGAATTGTCGGAGAATTGAAGTGTCTTAAACCAGTGGTTTCGAGATAACTGACTTTCTGATTTAATGTATTTCTTTTAAAAAATCAAACAAAACTATAAACAAATGTAAGATCAAATGTACATTAAGTTGAAGATGACATAATAGCAATGAAATATTTTTTTTTAAATATACAGAAAGATAAATGCACATATTTGAAGTCCAGAATAAATAAAATATATATTTTCTAATATAATAGTAATAATTTAATTTAATAGTAAATAAATAGATAAAGAAATAAAAAATAAAAAATAGAAATGATAAAATACAGTTGAAGTGGTATGTAGTAAAAAGCCCTCCCATCTCCTGAGATTGTTAAGAAAGCACTGATTGAGACTTTAGTCTGTGGATATTAGATGTCAGTGAAATGTCACTAGGATTCTTATAAGTCACCTTCCCAGGGTCACTCTGTGGTCTTGGAACTTTCCGGAAACATTTATTCAAGGAGAGATTATGTCGAATTGAATTCTGCAAAGAAAAAAGCGAATGTATCTGCAAAATTCACCAGATGTTATGGTACATATGCAGTACACTTAGCTATAGAAAATAGTTATTTAAAACATATAAGTACCTTCCAGCCTCTTCCAGCTCTGCTGTAGAATGGAAAGGTGTCACTGATCCATGTGTAGATGTCATTCAGACTCAGCTTTCTCTCAGGAGCGGAGCTAATTGCCATTGCGATGAGAGTGGCATAACTATGCGGTGGTTTCCCTTTGGAGGAGTTTGGTGGAGGGGAGGAGGTTGGGATGGATGGGGGCGTATCTTGTTCTCTTCCTCGGTCTCGCTTTCTCTCGCCTCGTTCTTTCCCTGAGCGAAGACTACTCGTTCCCAGATTTGGGAGCCAGTCGATGCTGGTCAAACTGGAGTCCAGTTCTGATGTCATGGTCAAGGAAGTTGCTGCAATGCAGAGAGAATAAGGTTCTGATTTGAGCCTAATAATGAAATGGATTCGATAGCGATACTGAATCCAAGTAATGCAATCATACTTGCAAAGTTTGAGAAGCTAAATTATATCTTATCTAGATTCTAAGTTTAAAAAAGATGAGCAGAACCTAGAGTTTTCAAAAGAAGTCAGCACAGGACATGTTCCTATAGATGGGTGTATAGATTTACATGATTTGCTTTCAGAACCTTAACCAGAGAGAGAGAGAGAGAGAGAGAGAGAGAGAGAGAGAGAGAGAGAGAGAGAGAGAGAGATTGTGTGTCTGTGTGTGTGTGAGTGAGAGAGAGAGAGATTGTGTGTCTGTGCGAGTGTGAGAGAGCCTTTGTGTGTGTGTGTGTGTGTGTGTGTGTGTGTGTGTGTGTGTGTGTGTGTGTGAGTGAGAGAGAGAGATTGTGTGTCTGTTTGTGTGTGTGTGTGTGAGAGAGATTGCGTGTCTGTGTGTGAAAGAGTGACAGAGAGAAAGAGAGAGAGAGATTGTGTGTGTGTGTGTTTGAGAGAGAGAGACAGAGAGATTGTGTGTGTGTGTGTGTGTGTTTGAGAGAGAGAGACAGAGAGATTGTGTGTGTGTGTGTGTGTTTGAGAGAGAGAGAAAGAGAGACAGACAGACAGACAAACAAACAATAAAGACAAACAAACAGACAGACAAACAGACAGACAGACAGACAGACATGGGATACTTACCACTAGTCTGTCAACAGGCCGCAGGCTTCACTGTCAATTTTTAATACCGTCATCTGTTACACAGGACTGAAGCCGTTCGCTGAGTGTTTATTTTCCTTTCTCCTTTTCTTTCTCTCTTCCTCTTTCGGTTTATCAGTCTTTCATTTTCCATCCAAACAGCCTTGCAAGTTATTATTTATTTATTTATCCTCTCTCTCTCTCCGTAATGTTTGCTTAAAATAAAAGGAGGGAGAAAAAAAAATACACTCGGAAAAGTTGTGTTCTCTCTCTCTCTCTCTCTCTCTCTCTCTCTCTCTCTCTCTCTCTCTCTCTCTCTCTCTCGCTCGCTCTCCTCCCTTTCTCAGAAGCCCGTCACACTCTCCACCTTCAGTATTCCTGTTTTTGTGGCCACGCCCCTACTCGGGTGCCGTCTGTCCCCTCCCTCCTCTCATAACCACACCCAATTTGTCAGTCTGGCAGTTTCTACAGAACGTCACACACTCCACCTTCAGTATTAGGCCACGCCCATATACAATCTGACCCCGCCCATATGTTTAGAAACCCATTCCGTCTGCTGTTCAGGAAATTCTTCATATACCGAGATTGCACAGTACAGGTAGTCATACAACCACACGGTTTACTCTTCTGTACTTGCGTTTCGGACAATTACATCTCTTAAAGCAAATTATTTCCATGAAAACATCACCAGACTGCTAAGATCTGTATAGTCGGTCTTGGTTTATTTATGTATGAATAACAATGCATACAGAAAACATTCTCAAGGTCAAAAAGAAGAAAATAATCAGTGTTTTAAAAGTGAACAAAATCACTTTGAACAGAAATGCAACGATAATTCAACGGCCAGTGGTACTGATGCTTTTTCTTCTGTGGTGTAGTGTGATTTCTGCTACAGCGAGCTGAAGAAGTTGATGAGACCTGTATCTGGAGAAGGATGAGCTAAAAGCTTCTGGATCTGTAAATAAAAATAAATAAATAAAATAAATTATCTGTAAATTAAAAAAAAAAATAAAAGCAATAGGAGCAAAGACGCTGTATCAATAACCACATGTGACAAAATCATTCATATGTAATTACTTCCTAATTCACTAACGAACAGATATTCTGCAATGTTCTATTTTTCAGAAAGGGAAATTCATTTAAATAAGAGTATATATTAATGAGTGATACATAAGTGCACACGGTTCTATACTGGCCAAGCATCTTTTAGGCCATTAGGAGTCTAAATCAGGAAACACCCAGGATCTAGCACTGGACCTCTATCTCCATCACTGTATTTATACACACCTTTTGTGCACTGACATTTTAACTCGACTTGCACAGCACAGTGCCTTTATACACTTTATACACTATTTATACACCATACTGCACCTGGACACTTTAAGGACAATCTTTAAAAACCATACACATTTATGTATATGTATATTTCTGTATATGTATATACATTATATTTCGACTTATACTTTCATATTTTATATATATTTTTATATAGTTTATACTTTTTTATTTATCCATCTCCTTTTGGGTTTTTTTTTTTAATCCTAAATTGAATTCCTTTTGGGGGGCATGGTGGCTTAATGGTTAGCACGTTTGCCTCACACCTCCAGGGTTGGGGGGTCGATCCCCGCCTCCACCTTGTGTGTGTGGAGTTTGCATGTTCTCCCCGTGCCTCGGGGGTTTCCTCCGGGTACTCCGGTTTCTTCCCCAGATCCAAAGACATGCATGGTAGGTTGATTGGCATCTCTGGAAAATTGTCCGTAGTGTGTGAGTGTGTGAGAGAATGAGAGTGTGTGTGCCCTGCGATGGGTTGGCACTCTGCCCATGGTGTATCCTGCCTTGATGCCCGATGACGTCTGAGATAGGCACAGGCTCCCCGTGACTCGAGAAGTTCGGATAAGTGGTAGAAAATGAATGAATGAATTCCCCCTTTTTTTTTAATGCTTATATACCGGACAGATGCAAAAAGCATTTCACTGCATGTCCTACCCTGTATGTATGTGTATGTGACAAATAAGATTTGATTTTATTAACAAACCAAAAACCACAAGAGCAAAGCCAAAAACAAAGTATCAAAGCTAAAAACAAAGAGCCGACGTCACATGCTCGTTGTTGATTGGCTACTGCACATATCAAGCTGAGAAATCCCGGAAAATGGAGAGCTTAAGGATATCGAATTTACTGATGTTTATAATCATGCTATGCATTCTTAATCCAAAACCTACAATTTGCACGCTGCTAATATGAGCCCAAAAGAAGGCTGGTGCTTTTGGAAGTTGATTTGTTTCTGAATTTGCTGTTGTGACCTTGGTTTGTTATTGTTTTTGGACTTACAGGCCACCATACAGCATACTGTTTTTTTTTTCTTGTAGTGATATGGTACCTCTTTAAAGTTGGGGTGCTTGGCATCCTGCACAAGCTGTAGCATCACACCCTCTGTGGTGGTGAGAAAAGCTCCACTCTGCTTTAGACGTGAGAGAGCAAATAGCCGGTCTGTCTGACTGGGGAACAAGCGTGACACACATTTTCAGCTCATCCATGTTTAATGCGAGTGGACTGAAGGCTGCATTGAAGCTATAATAATGCATGGGGTCTAAGTGAATTGTGTTACCTCCGAGATGAGACAGCGTCTGCAACGATGTGCACCTCCATGCCTCGATCCAGAAGATCGTATGTCGTACACTGCAAAGAGTTGGATAAAAGGACTCAAACTCTGCTGTCTATCCTTAAGCATACATCAAATATTGTACATAAAATTATAGTATAGTTTACAGCAATGCAGGCTTGGGCCTCAATGCCACACAGTATGGCCTGCTTGGGGCTCCCCAGGATTTTAAGCTCATTCTCGACGCTCTCTGTTATCATTGAGAAGCGGGTTTTGGTGTGGGGTTTTAAGTCCTCGGCACCCAAGTCAGACACAGTTGGACCCAAGCCTTTAGGGTACTGCTCAGTCAAGATTGGGGGGATACCCAGGATCCGACAAGCCTGCAACAAAGGAAATCAATAAGTGAAAAACATCTGGCTTGGGATCAGAGTTATTACACCAAAGATATATAATATTTATGATATTATTTGTATAATTAGCTATTGCCTTTGAATATTGGTATTTCAAGGTCATAAGGTGTCTATCAGGAAAGCAGTAAGGGTAGAATATTCAAATACAAACAGCTCATTACAAGCTAATAAATTCTGTTTTAAAAACATGGGGGAAATTCTATTGCTGCCTGTACAATAGGCCTCACTGTGACTGATTATTCCTTGGGGTAATGAGAGGAAAATGAACATAATTTGAAATACATGTAATATAAATGTAAAAGTAAGACTACTAAACAATGTCTAGAACTAAAAGTGACCGTACATCTGTTAACTTAGCAGGTTAGCTAAGGTAACTAAACCCAAATGTGTGGTGTAAAGACACCTGTTTGACCGTAAGATTTATGCATACACCAATATGCAGTAAGTATATCTGTTAACATTGCTTATTTATTCAGTAATGTTATTGTCAGTATTCAGTTGGCCAGCAACTGAAATATTATTCACTTTTTTAGTGAATCTTACAGAGTGAAAAGTTCTACACACATGTCTAAAGCAGGTCGAGTGACAAAATTACCTGAAGAAGTCTTGCTGCATTGCTCACAATATTGGAGAACTGGAAAATTGTTGGCCTGAACTTCTCTTGCATGTCACACAGCAAGAGCACCGAGCTTTTGGATGACAGCCTTCCTATGTGTGCCACTGAAAGAGAGATAATATTTCATGTAACTTCATGATGACAGACACATGTTGATAGAGAACGTCCTTGTTTGTTGTTGTTGTCATTAGCAACGAGTCGAATATAGTTACTCCTGTTAGATCAGTTAAATGTGATCTAATTCTGAATGCCATTCATGAAGAAATGTACTGTAGGTGGCATGACCCAACAAGATATACATTCAATTTATGTTTATTTCACCGTTATTTCAATTTTAAAGGTAATAATGTGTGTGTGTGTGTGTGGGGGGGGGGGGGGTAAAGTTTCAAAGTAAGTCTATTATATAATTAGAAAAAAAAATGGATGTGATTAAAAATGATCTTATGTGATATCTATGTGAATGATAGCTTTAGTTTGCATTGTAAATGTAATTGAAGCTCAGTAAGTGTTTTTATTTTTATTTATTTTGGGGGTGGGGATTGTTTATATGGATATAAAATATTTTTTTCATTCAAATCTTGTCCAAGTCCAAACATTTAACCTTTTCAGAACCCTTTACAGAAAGATTTTAGCTTTATAGACAAATACACTTGTAGGATCTCGCCTTCACATCTGTGAACTTGTGCAACATGACGAAATGTGTTTCTGGTTAAGTTTCTTGTACAATCCATAAGTTGTGGGGTTTTTTTTTTTTTTTTTTTTGGATATCTGATCTTGTGGTTAAAGCTGCACATTGACCCTAGTGCACAGTTCATAACATAAACAAAGCCTGGGCGAAGCACTTATTTACTTACTATTAAAATGCACAGTGATCTTCAAAGCTCCGTGGAAAACTGGATTAAGGACAGATCACCACCACTGTCGAGACTTAGGGATGAGCTCGGACATGTTGATCAAACAGATCCTGATTTAATGCCCACTTTCAGGACACATCCGGTGCAGCAGCGCCTTCAGGTCACGCCTGCGCTCTTATCCAATCAAACGACAAGATTGAGATTGACAGCTGGGGCATTAAATCAGACGGATACACAATTTAACCCCTAACTAAGCATCTTTCGGTGGGTAAATACATAACCAAGAGCCATAACGCGTCCATAGGCAATATATGTGCCTGAAAATATGTTCATATGTTAACGCCTTTTTGAAGAAAAGGAAACTTTTTGACCTTGATCGAACGGCCATACGGATAAATATGAGTATTTATGCATATGTACATACATATGGTGGCTTACTCTTTTTTTTAAATTAATGGTAAAATTTCTTTCTAAATGTTATGCATATTTTCTCTCTAAGTCAAAGAATATTTACTTGAAAAAATTCTGACCCTCTCTCTGACCCGGAAGTGATTGTGTGTGGTTGTTGTTTTTAGTCCATAGATATCTACACCTAGAGGTCGCCTTGGCTACGGAAGTTTATTGGAACGAATGCGTCAATAGAGCCGCCATCTTGGAACAGGGGACCCCCTACTCTTTAATGCATCAGCGTCAATGTAGGCAAAGGTCTAACGGAAATAAAATCACCACAAACCGTCATGAATGCGATTTTCTACTTTTTTTTGGTTCGTTCCAAAGGTCAGACATGTATTTATCATTGAGTCCAGAGAAAATATAAGGTTTTGATATTAAGATAATTACTTTTTCACAATATAATACATAGTGCTAGTAGGTTATTACTTCCATTCTTCCACTTGAGTAAACTTCGAATGAACAATAACTACTTACCTTGTAGCCTACTGCCTGCAACACTGCTACAATGGTGTGACAGATTCAGGTTATTTTATTTAATGCCATGTCAGCAATCAAAGCTATTTTTCATGGCAAAAATTCAATTACAAAAACAAAAATATGATATAAATACAATAAAAACAAAACAAATATAAACAGCAAGTCATATTATACAATTTAAATTATATTATAATTAGCAAGTCATATTATACAACTTTAAATTAACATACGGAGAAGAAGAAAAAATCCATTACCTTTTCAGGCATAATCTCATTAAATATGTCCTTAAGTGGAATAACTTGATAAAAGAGCATTCAGTTTGTGTTAATCCAGGACAATCTAATAAAATATGTTTGACAGATAAGGGAATCGTACAAAACATACATAAAGTTGGGTCTTTTCACCTTTAAGCAAAAAAGCATGGATCAATTTTTAATGTCCTTATCAAGAGCTTCGGAATCTACAGACATTGTCGGTTTTCCTAACTGTCAAAAACTAATGGGTAACTAGCATGGATTAGCTGCGGTCATTAACCAAGGACTGAAACAAACCAACGTAACCAGAAATATAATTTCCTAACATTCAATATCATAAAACACATTTTCACTTGTGAAATGTAATCCCTTGCTGTCTGGTTTTGAGATTTCGTTCATTTGAACATCCAAACGCAGCACAAAAGTCTTGATATCGTCCAATTAAAGTACAAGACCCCTGTTCCAAGATGGTGGCGGTTTTGACACATTTTTAGAACCCCAAGGCGACATCTAGGTGTAGATATCTGATGTCTATATATAAACAAACTGACATAGTGTGCACTGGGCGGTAAAATTTTTTGCCAACATGCCAGTAATGGTGAGTGTGATGGTGAGTATAATGGTGAGTTGTGATGGTGAGTGTAATGGTGAGTGTGGTGGTGTGTGTGATGGTGTGAGTAGTGGTGAGTGTGATGGTGAGTGTACACTGGTGAGCGTGATGGTACAGTAAGTGTACACTGGTGAGCATGATGGCAAGTGTACACTGGTGAGCATGATGGCAAGTGTACACTGGTGAGCATGAGTGTAAGTGTACACTGGTGAGTGTGATGGTGTGAGTAGTGGTGAGTGTAAAGGTGTGAGTAGTGGTGGTGAGTGTAATGGTGAGTGTGATGGTGTGAGTAGTGGTGAGTGTAACGGTGTGAGTAGTGGTGGTGAGTGTAATGGTGAGTGTGTGATGGTGTGAGTAGTGGTGAGTGTAACGGTGTGAGTAGTGGTGGTGAGTGTAATGGTGAGTGTGTGATGGTGTGAGTAGTGGTGAGTGTAACGGTGTGAGTAGTGGTGGTGAGTGTAATGGTGAGTGTGTGATGGTGTGAGTAGTGGTGAGTGTAACGGTGTGAGTAGTGGTGGTGAGTGTACACTGGTGAGTGTAGTGGTGAGTGGGCGCCCAAATAATTTCTAATAAATAATATAATATTTCATAATAAATAAACTACGTTACCATTCCTCCTCTGCTGGATAATATCACTATTAGATCTGAAGCGCGTACATAAAGTCACTGTGCTGTTCTGTTTGAGTGTGTTTTACATAAAGTTTTTGGATATTCTGGCATATTTGTAGTGAAAGATCTGCTAGCTAGCGTCTGCTAGCGCTGCTAACTTGCGTTGGAGTTGCAGAAAGAAAATGTCAGATTTTGACGATTTTGAGAGACAGTTAACGGAGAACAAACAAGGTTAGTTTGAAAGCTGTGACTTCGACTCCTGTGCCTGTTGTGGGCAGCCAGATGACGCGTCATGCTTGGCGGCTCTATGTGGGCAACATTCCCTTTGGCATCACAGAGGCAAGTATCATCTGCTCTGATACTGTAATAGCAGCTGGATTTGTTTGCTTTGTGAACCAGTCAGGTAGCTTTCTTCTCTCTGCTGCAGTTCATTTCAGTTCCTTTGCCTTTACTAACTGTTTTATTGCTTCACAATGTCAAGGCAATCTTCCTGTCTCTTGGCTCCAGGAATCCATGATGGACTTCTTTAATGCTCACATGTGTTTGCCTGATTCAGGCTCCAGGAAACCAAGTTCTGATCAGTTCTGTGCAGATCAACCAGGACAAGAACTTTGCTTTCCTAGAGGTGATCCTTCTCACTGCAATACACTATTAATAATAACACACATTCATAAAACACATACAATGTCTAGATAGAAACATGCTAATTTGTAACATTCTCTAAAGAATGAGCCGTTTTGTTTTAGTTTCGCTCGGTGGATGAGACGACGCAGGCCACAGCGTTTGATGGCATCATCTTCCAGGGACAGAGCCTGAAGATCCGCCTATCAGCCATTGCCAGGCATGAGCGAGAACCACACTGTTTTTGTGCCAGGTAGTGTTCATCTTATAATTCACTCATCGAGTTCTACTGATCGAGTTCTGATACAATTTATGTACGTGCATAGGGATTTAAGTGCCCCCATCAGGAATCTCAGATTTGCAGGATAAGCCACATAGTTTATAGTAAATAGTGCTGCTTTTATTTCTGTGGCTTCATACACTACTGTAAGTCCACACAAATAGCCAGACTAACCTTCATCTCAGTATACACATGTATTATCACAGTGTTCATAAATGTTTACATTTATTAGACATGTTAAAATATTGTGGCAGTTATGACTAGCAGAAGTCATTTTGATTCGTTCCAGAAACTAGAATCTTTCGATTCCTTACCAAACAGATTTGTATTCAGCTTTCAGCCATCATTTAAATCGTGTAAGGCCTTCATCAGTCATTACGTATTTATAAATTGAGATTATTCTTCATGCACAGACATAACTTTTCTCCGGTTCTCCAGCTCGTACTGAATCCCGTGTCCCAGATCGTACGGAATCAGTACCGCTTTCTAACAGACTCAACACCAAGTCACCAAGTGACATGCTATTTCACAGCTTGCACTCTAATGCAGTCAGGAAAAATCTGTCGAAGCGATCACGTTTCACATTTGCAGTGAATAAGAACTATAAGAAAGCATTGATTTGTTCATGAACAAACCACTATTTGTTTCACATTGCTGTAGGGCTGCATGTTAAATTATTGTGTTTCCATGCACTAAAGCTTTAGTTGTTTAATATTTCTGCTTATTATAATTGCCCCTGTATTACATGCCCTTCCCCAGACAGAGGAATCGTATAACTGCATGGAAAAAAAAGACTGCAAAGATTGCATCACGTTAAATGTGTGTTTTTTCCCCCTCTTTTTTAGTCAGAAAATCTTCATTCACACTATCTGAATATTGAAATGAGCTGTAATACACTTCACTCTTCTCATCCCCATGCTGGATGTCGTTTCCACTGTGGTGCCCGACTCGGCTCATAAGCTCTTCATCTGCATCCTTCCTTATTACCTCAATGACGACCAGGTTGGTGTGTTACCAAAGCAATGCCATGGCAACAGTGCACTGTTACCAAATATGTCGACATCTCGCAGTACTTTTTTAATTCATCTTTAATTTCATGTAGTTAAGCTATAATTATCAAGCTCTTTAGCTTTGACTTTTACAGGAGTTCGTACTAACCAATGATGGCGATTAATTGTGATAACTGGTGACTTTCCTGTTGCATAACGTCTCAGGTGAAGGAGTTGTTGAATTCCTTTGGCCCGCTCAAAGCCTTTAACCCGGTGAAGGACAGCGCCACCGCTCTGTGAATGCGTTCAGCGTTCAACATCAGCGATCAGGTGATTTATTCAGCATCACACCACTCTGGTGCACTGACCTCGGCATGAGGAACCGAGCCGGATTTACGAATAGCCTGTTTATTGTTAGTGACCTTGTGGAGAGGCTGAGGGACTGGAAGAGGGTTAGGTCACAATCTTTAGATCGGCCAAGAAAGTATCGCCTTAATGCTAGCACCACAGTTAAGTAGACTATGAAAAAGCAGGATTTAGCTGGTTTTAACTCGTCATACGCTGTAATGACGTCGTGCAACGGAGTAACGACTGCAAAAATAGAGTTGAGTGTTGTATACTGTGAGTAATAATGGACTTGGTGTAGCGAATAGAAGTCTTACAGACTTTCAGAAAAGTGCATTATGATACCGCTTATGAAATGTTACTGTCATATTGTCTTTCGTGGTTTTCATGGCTAGGTTTACAGATTACAGGTTTTATAGATCAACAGGTTTTTAATACAACTCGAGTTTCAGGAGCCTGTGCAGGATTTTGCCCAGACGAGTTTGAAGAATTGAATGAAAAGTTGCTGAAGTAGAAAATAGCATACATGCGGCAGGATGTGTAGAGAAGCGTAGGAAGCAAGACCCAGTGGAATTGACAATTCCATTAACATCCTCTAGAAATAGTGTCTGCTTTCCAGAATGTAAAGTGGCGTGTGGTGTAGAGTACAAAGTGCCACCCGTGGTAATCTTGTAATCTTCTCTGTGATGCAGGCTATCGCTGGGCTCAATGGCATGCAGCTAGGGAACAAGAAGCTCCTGGTGCAGAGAGACAGTGTCGGAGACAAGAACCTCGCAATGGTGAGTGAGTGTGTTTGTGTGTGCGTGTTAATAATGGTTTAAAAAACACCTCCAGATGCAATACAGTAAGTGTCTTTTTGTCTTTGTGTGTGTGTGTGTGTCTGTGTGTGTGTGTCTGTGTGTGTTTGTCTGTCTCTGTGTGTGTCTATCTGTGTGTGTCTGTCTGTGTGTCTGTCTGTCTGTGTGTGTGTCTATCTGTCTGTGTGTCTGTCTGTCTGTGTGTGTGTCTATCTGTCTGTGTGTGTCTGTCTGTGTGTGTGTGTGTCTGTCTGTGTGTGTCTGTGTGTGTCTGTGTGTCTGTCTGTGTGTCTGTGTGTGTGTCTGTCTGTCTGTGTGTGTCTGTCTGTGTGTGTCTATCTGTCTGTGTGTGTCTGTCTGTGTGTGTGTCTGTCTGTCTGTGTGTGTCTGTGTGTGTCTGTGTGTGTGTCTGTGTGTGTGTGTCTGTGTGTGTCTGTCTGTCTGTGTGTGTCTGTCTGTGTGTGTGTCTGTCTGTGTGTGTGTCTATCTGTCTGTGTGTGTCTGTCTGTGTGTGTCTGTCTGTGTGTGTGTGTCTGTGTGTGTGTCTGTCTGTGTGTGTGTTTGTCTGTGTGTGTGTGTCTGTGTGTGTGTCTGTCTGTGTGTGTGTCTGTGTGTGTGTGTCTGTGTGTGTGTGTGTGTGTCTGTGTGTGTCTGTGTGTGTGTGTGTGTCTGTGTGTGTCTGTGTGTGTCTGTGTGTGTCTGTCTGTGTGTCTGTGTCTGTCTGTGTGTGTGTCTGTGTCTGTGTGTCTATCTGTCTGTCTGTGTCTGTCTGTGTGTGTCTGTCTGTCTGTCTGTGTCTGTCTGTGTGTGTGTGTGTCTATCTGTCTGTCTGTGTCTGTCTGTGTGTGTCTATCTGTGTGTCTGTGTGTCTGTGTCTGTCTGTGTGTGTCTGTGTCTGTCTGTGTGTGTCTGTCTGTCTGTGTGTATCTATCTGTCTGTGTGTGTCTATCTGTGTGTCTGTGTGTCTGTGTCTGTCTGTGTCTGTCTGTGTGTGTCTGTCTGTCTGTGTGTGTCTGTCTGTGTGTGTCTGTGTGTGTGTGTCTGTCTGTGTGTGTGTCTGTCTGTGTGTGTCTGTCTGTGTGTGTCTGTCTGTGTGTGTCTGTCTGTGTGTGTCTGTGTGTGTCTGTCTGTGTTTCTGTCTGTCTGTGTGTGTGTCTGTGTGTGTGTGTGTCTGTGTGTGTGTGTGTCTGTCTGTGTGTGTGTGTCTGTGTGTGTCTGTCTGTGTGTGTCTGTCTGTGTGTGTCTGTCTGTGTGTGTGTGTGTCTGTCTGTGTGTGTCTGTCTGTGTGTGTGTGTGTCTGTGTGTGTGTCTGTGTGTGTCTGTGTGTGTGTCTGTGTGTGTGTGTCTGTGTCTGTGTGTGTCTGTGTGTGTCTGTCTGTCTGTGTGTATCTATCTGTCTGTGTGTGTCTATCTGTGTGTCTGTGTGTCTGTGTCTGTCTGTGTGTGTGTCTGTGTGTGTGTCTGTGTCTGTGTGTCTATCTGTCTGTGTGTGTCTGTCTGTCTGTGTGTGTCTATCTGTCTGTGTGTGTCTATCTGTCTGTGTGTGTCTATCTGTGTGTCTGTGTGTCTGTGTCTGTCTGTGTGTGTGTCTGTGTGTGTGTCTGTGTCTGTGTGTCTATCTGTCTGTGTGTGTCTATCTGTCTGTGTGTGTCTATCTGTCTGTGTGTGTCTATCTGTGTGTCTGTGTGTCTGTGTCTGTCTGTGTGTGTGTCTGTGTGTGTGTCTGTGTCTGTGTGTCTATCTGTCTGTGTGTGTCTATCTGTCTGTGTGTGTCTATCTGTCTGTGTGTGTCTATCTGTCTGTGTGTGTCTATCTGTCTGTGTGTCTGTCTGTGTGTCTGTGTCTGTGTGTCTATCTGTCTGTGTCTGTGTGTCTATCTGTCTGTGTCTGTCTGTCTGTCTGTCTGTGTGTCTGTGTGTGTGTCTGTCTGTGTGTGTCTGTCTGTGTGTGTCTGTGTGTGTGTGTCTGTCTGTGTCTGTCTGTCTGTGTGTGTCTATCTGTCTGTGTGTGTCTATCTGTGTGTCTGTGTGTCTGTGTGTCTGTGTCTGTCTGTGTCTGTCTGTGTGTGTGTCTGTCTGTGTGTGTGTCTGTCTGTGTGTGTGTCTGTCTGTGTGTGTCTGTCTGTGTGTCTGTCTGTGTGTCTGTGTCTGTGTGTGTGTGTCTGTGTGTGTCTGTGTGTGTGTGTCTGTGTGTGTGTGTGTCTGTCTGTTTGTGTCTGTGTGTATGTGTGTGTCTGTGTGTGTCTGTCTGTGTGTGTCTGTCTGTCTGTCTGTGTGTTTGTGTGTGTCTATCTGTCTGTGTGTGTGTCTGTGTGTGTCTGTCTGTGTGTCTGTCTGTGTGTTTGTGTGTGTGTCTGTGTGTTTGTGTGTGTGTGTGTCTGTGTGTCTATCTGTCTGTGTGTGTCTATCTGTCTGTCTGTGTCTGTCTGTCTGTCTGTCTGTGTGTCTGTGTCTGTCTGTGTGTGTGTCTGTGTCTGTCTGTGTGTGTCTGTGTCTGTGTGTCTATCTGTCTGTGTGTGTGTGTGTGTGTGTCTATCTGTCTGTGTGTGTCTGTGTGTGTGTCTATCTGTCTGTGTGTGTCTGTGTGTTTGTGTGTGTGTGTGTGTGTGTCTATCTGTCTGTGTGTGTGTCTATCTGTCTGTGTGTGTCTGTCTGTGTCTGTCTGGCTGTGTGTGTGTGTCTGTGTGTGTGTCTGTGTGTCTATCTGTCTGTGTGTGTGTCTATCTGTCTGTGTGTGTCTGTGTGTGTGTCTGTGTGTGTGTCTGTGTGTGTCTGTCTGTCTGTCTGTGTGTGTCTGTCTGTGTGTGTGTGTCTGTGTCTATCTGTCTGTGTGTGTGTCTATCTGTCTGTGTGTGTCTGTGTGTGTCTGTCTGTCTGTCTGTGTGTGTCTGTCTGTGTGTGTGTGTCTGTGTCTATCTGTCTGTGTGTGTGTCTATCTGTCTGTGTGTGTCTGTCTGTGTGTCTGTGTGTGTGTGTCTGTGTGTCTATCTGTCTGTGTGTGTGTCTATCTGTCTGTGTGTGTCTGTCTGTCTGTGTGTCTGTGTCTGTGTGTCTGTGTGTGTGTGTGTCTGTATGTCTGTGTGTCTGTCTGTGTGTGTGTCTGTCTGTGTGTCTGTCTGTGTGTGTGTCTGTGTGTCTATCTGTCTGTATGTGTGAGAGAGAGAGTGCGTGTGAGAGTGCGTGTGAGAGAGAGCGTGTGTTAGAGAGAGCGGGTGTGTGTGAGAGAGAGAGAGAGAGAGAGAGAGAGAGAGAGAGAGAGAAAGAGAGAGTGTGTGTGAGAGTGCGTGTGAGAGAGTGTGTGTGAATGCTTGTGAGAGAGAGCGCGTGTTAGAGAGAGCGTGTGTATGAGAGAGCGTGTGTAGGGCAGTCGTGGCCTAATGGTTAGAGAGTCTGACTTGTAAACCGAAGGTTGTGGGTTCGAGTCTCGGGCCGGCCACAACTGAGGTGCCCTTGAGCAAGGCACCGAACCCCCCAACTGCTCCCCCGGGTGCCGCAGCATAAATGGCTGCCCACTGCTCCGGGTGTGTGTTCACGGTGTGTGTGTGTTCACTGCTGTGTGTGCGCACTTCGGATGGGTTAAATGCAGAGAACCATTCTTAGCCGTATGTCACGTCACTTCAATGTTCATTGTTTGTGTGTGTGTGAGAGTGAGAGCGTGTGTGTGTGTGTGTGTGTGTGTGTGTGAGAGAGCGCGCGTGTGTGTGTGTGTGAGAGTGAGAGCGTGTGTGTGTGTGAGAGCGCGTGTGTGTGTGAGAGAGAGTGTGTGTGTGTGTGTGTGTGTGTGTGTGTGAGAGAGAGTGTGTGTGTGAGAGCGTGTGTGTGTGTGTGTGTGTGTGTGTGAGAGAGAGTGTGAGAGCGTGTGTGTGTGTGAGAGTGTGTGTGTGTGTGTGTGTGTGTGTGTGTGTGTGAGTGTGTGTGTGTGAGAGAGAGAGAGTGTGTGTGTGTGTGTGTGAGAGTGTGTGTGTGTGTGTGTGTGTGAGAGAGAGAGAGTGTGTGTGTGTGTGTGTGTGTGAGAGAGAGAGTGTGTGTGTGTGTGTGAGAGCGTGTGTGAGAGAGAGCGTGTGTGTGTGTGAGTGTGTGTGTGCATGTTCCATACATGTTCACCTGCTATATTCTGCTAAGCATTGCCATGATACATTAGTAAACTGTTGTTTCTGTTCTTTTTCATGTCAGTTTTTATTGTCAGCTCATCCAGTCTGCATGTATACAGTGAGACTAAATATTGTGCCTCCAGATGTATACAGCAGCACATATGTAAATATTTTGCCGACGGTGCTGGGAGGCTTATTAATCCAGTTTCAGCTGAATGACATGATGCAGAAGGCAATGTAGATGGCTAGAGTTGTGTTCACACATGCACGGGTTTTATCTCTGGAAGTCACCACTCGCTGTACTATAAAGTCACCATTTTCTTTTCTTTTTTATAAAAGCTGCAGCAAAATAAAGCATTTTAGCCAAAATCAAAGAGGGTCTGAAAAAGAATTCTCTTGAAAAGTTTCAGTGAGATTCTTGCAGGTGAACTAAGCAGAAAAAGCTTTGAAAAATATCTGAAAAATATTGTATGTTTATATTCAGCATAATTTGCATTCCCATATCTTTAAGCTGTAAAAGTTAATTAATGCAGGATATTCATTTTATGTTATACTTTCTGCTCTATTTTAGGAAGCCAGTAAGGTGAAGAGAGGTAGCCTGACTGTAAGAACAGTTTTGAGTGGTTTCTGTCTTGTAACCTTCTCACATCCCACCTACACCTCGTGCTGCAGACTGGGATTAACCAGACGCCAGTGATGCTGCAGTGATGAACAGGGGAGGAGATTGTAGATGACGTCACTGATGGGTGCAGCAAATACGGCCAAGAGTATCAAGATACCATGGCCTGTCGACGGACTCGAGGTCCCGGGGACCAGAAAGGCACACACACACACACACACACACACACACACACACACACACACACACACACACACACACACACACACACACACACACACACATACACTCATCATGAACTGAAGTGTCTCATTACAACTGGATTAAAACTAAAGTTTTTTTTACTGCATTGTATCATAGCTGACTTGTTTCTCTTTACATCTGGCAGATCTTCGTGGAGTTCATGTCTGTGTTTGACTCGCAAAAAGCCATGCGATATTTAACAGACAGGAAATATTTGGTGACCAAATATTGCGACCCCGATGCCTACCATCACAGAGACTTTCGGTAGAGGTAGAAGAAGGAAAGAGACCTTATGAAGTGTATGATATTTTCTGTCCTTTATTTCTGTGTGTGTGTGTCTGTGTGTGTGTGTGTGTGTGTGTGTTTAACTTTTGGCCTATGGGAATGACACACTGCCGTGATTGGTTTCTTCTCTGGATTGTAAACATGACTTCAGGGGTTTGAACTTCTGACACCTTGCAGCGAATTCTGAAAATTAGGTTTGTCTTCAGAAAAGTTGTGTGTGTGAAGGTAGAGATTTGCTTTTCTCTTTGGAAATATTCCTCTTGCTCTCATTCCTCTCCAATGGTCACACAGTAAGTATCACAACAGAATCAGCAGTATTGAGGTTTCAAATCAACATAAGGTGAAAGAACCACAACAAGGACCAGGCTTGTTATATTTTGGAGTTCAACTGATCATCAAAACTGTTCAGTGTTTGGACTTTTATGGTGGAATAAATAGACTGTGAAGAGTACGTGAAGAGAGTATGGGTAACAGGAGAGACCACAGTCACTTGCTTTCTTAGAAGAATCTCAATACTGTATTAAACTACTGCATATGAAAATCACCATATACTTTTAATTTTCCCCCAAGAATAAAATAATTTCATTTTCTCCTGACCTGAGCTAATCAAATGGATATAATGGAACGAACAACAAAGAAAAGACATCCAGCTAGCAGCAGTTCTGTGAGCAGAAACACCTTGCAGATCAGAGAAGGCAAGACGACTGCGTTACCTCGTATAACCCCTCTGTATGACCGTTGTGAGCAGAAAAGCATCTTAAACACAAATCCTAAGGCAGGTGCGGTCAAAAGCAGAAGACCACATCGGCTTCCACTTCTGTCTCACCAAACAGGCCAGTTGAAGCCTGGAAAAACGTAGCTTTTGTCTGATGAATCTTGGTTACTGGAGCAACACACAGATGGTTTAATCAGAATTTGTCCTCAACAGCTGGAATCCATGGACTTACTGTAAGCTACTGTCTGTGAACAAGTCCGGATGCTGGTGGTGGTGTAACGGTGTGGGGAATGTTTTCTTTCTGCACATCAAGCCCCTTAATACCAATCAATCATCGGGTGAAGTCTGTTTAAGTGTTGTTGCATTCCTTTATTGGCACACATTCCATTACAGCATCATTATTTACCCATATTGCAATTGCTACTTCCAGCACAAGCACAAGTCATCTTAAATGAGTTCCATGATCATGACTATGGCTATTCCAATTAAATCCAATAGATCACCTTTTGGTTTGTGTTAGATACGTAGAGTGATTGTACAGCTGACAAAATCTGCAGCAGTCACGTGATGCAATCTAATCAGCATGGACCAGCATCTCAAAAAAATGCTTTCAACCTCTTGTAGAATCAATGCCATAAAGAATTGTACTTAACTATACGTGTGTCGTCACAGGTGCCTTTCAGGCAAATTCCCGGCCACCAGCGGGCCTCATTTATAGGCTCTCGGGCACGTGCCTATAATTAGCACAACACGCGACACCTGCATACGCCGTTATTTAAGACCCCGGGTTTCGGGGGTCAGCGTGTGGACAATAGTCTGTGCCAGAATTGCAACGTGGTTGCACTTATCCCTTATATATATTTGCACCACCTTATATTTCTACCCTGTCATCAGTCCACATTCAGCCACACGCTTTCTCTATCTGCTCCGGATGCCAGTCCGCTTTCCCCCAGCCACTATCCGAGTGGGTGACGGGCTGGGCACGGTACCCCTTCTTCTTAGCGTTACCGCAGTCCCAGCATAACAATACAGTGTACAGGTATAGACAGGAAATGATTTATAATCCGGTTTCACCCAGATGAAGATGCCTTCGCGTTTGAGTCTGATATCATCTCAGTGAGTTATTTATTACCAGAGCTGCCTTACCTGGCTGGCTCATCAGGGAGAACTATAAATGACACATTTAAATTTTATCCTTCGTATTCTGATTTTTATTTTTATTTTTTAATTCCATAAAGCTGCTCTGTAACAATGTCCATCTAAGGTTTCATTGAACTGAGGTTGTCCTGACTGCAAAAGATGTCCTACCCAGTATTAATATGGTATTTCTAATAAAGTGGCCAGCGTGTTTATATGAACCCTGATTAAATAGGTACCCAATATACAGTAGGTTTACAATTAAACACTATATTTTAATTACAGATGAAAACAAAAATTTCCATTTCATACAAAAAAATGTGTCTCCATGTTTTACTTGGTATGTTTTACTTCGTTCTCCAGAACGAACAGTAAAAATGTCCATGGATTATAAGGTTTATATTATAATTTACTGAAATAGGACTGAGCTGGTTCTTGCCCATATTACTCATTCTGAGCTTCATATTCCCTTCCAGCTGGAATGCACATAGATTAATGCAGGTGTTTATGATCTAAACAGAAGCACTGATTTATATAACCATTAATGTTGCTTATGTTATATTTATGCTGGAGTTCACAGTTTGTTTATGTCAAATAATGGAAAACCTCAATATGAAATTTTTTAAAAATATGAATATGTTCTCCAATATAAACTGTGCTCTTCTCAGCCCAGTAATGAATCTTTCCTTGCTCTATAATCTCTTATTTCTCGAGTAAAGCTTAGCCTTTCCCTGCACAAACAGTTCTCTTGCAGCATGCTCTCTCTGCAACTGTAACTCCCGCGCTCTTAATGTCATTAACAGGTGGTTGTCGAAAATAGAATCTACAAACACACTTATATAAACATATGTGTGCTGAGTGACGCTCTCAGATCAACACATTTTCCTTTTAGACAAGTAAAGTAGTCATTTACTGTGTCTAAGGTGGATACGATTAAAGTCGGGCCTAACACCTTCATATATACAGATTACAGTGTACGAGACAGAAAGCAAGATCAGTTTCAGACCATTAATCTAGATATACCTCCTGCCTGTCTGCCTGTTGCCCTATCTCTAAGCCCCCCACCCCTCTCTCTCTCTCTCTCTCCCTCTCTTTCCCTCACTCCCTCCCTCTCCCCTATTACGCACTCTCCCGTCTCCTACATTCTGTGTCGACTCATGTACGCGATCGTCACTGCTGCACCCAGCCAAGCTACAGGTCAGTGTTTTTATTACACTAGCTAGTTGATAATGTCTCCTTTTATCTGACTAACAAGGAAATAATGTGCTTGCGTACATGTTAATCTATTACTTGTATATAAATGTATCTAGTATGTTAAGTAGCTGGCTTCCTGTGTACACTCTTTCTCTCGAGCTCGCAATCGAAAACCCGGGTATGTTTAGAATGTTTATTACTCTATTAAATAAGTAATGGCACTTGTTCCAGTTGCAGTTTATTTCTTGTGTCTTCCATCCAAATCCATGATAAAGTGAGCCCTAAATGATGTAACATGACTGATAATTTTGACCTGATAATTACTGTAGTTATTAGACTGTTGTGTATTTTAAAGTTTTTCGTGTGTGTGTGTGTGTGGGGGGGGGGGGGTTGTTTTTATATCTTATTGGAGACCAAATATCCCCAGAAGTTACAGAATATTTTTAACATTTAACTAATGTTAATGTTATGTTTAGGTATAGGCATAGTATTAATTAGCTGCATTAACTATGTCAAGTGTTCAAAGGTTTATCAAGGAAACATTGTCACAGAGCTAGTAAAATATTCTCGTGTGTGTGGGTGCATGCAAGACGGCATAGGGACATGTGATATTTACTAGGATGATAATTAAGCTCTTTCCATAGGACTGCATGTTAAACTGTTCAAACAAATCTCCCAAGTGGCTGTCCTGAGACTTGGCTGACATGTTTATTCAATTTTGTCCAGTTAAATAGATTTACACCTTTACCTAATGCATATCTGAATGTTTCATGTCAGTGTTAACGATGGCTGCTAGTCTCATGGCTGTAAGTGTCATGTTTTTGCAGAAGTGGGTAATGGTTAGACACATGGGTTCTGCATATGATGAGATTCTGTGTGGGTTAATTTTAGCCTGTGTTGGAGTAAGAGTTTCAGTGTTTGTCTTCAGCCTGTCTTCTCTAGCTTAGTTCCCTGTAAGGGCCCTATATACAGTACGTTCTTAACCCTTTTAATTAGAAATGTCTGGAGTGTTGAGGCTTGTGTGGTGTGATAGTGTAGTCTGAAGCAGTGATCTGCTCTTTAGAGAAGTGTTATGTCCTCTCTTATACATAAAAACTTCATGATCTTTGATTCTTTCCTAGTGGTTAGCAGAAATAAGTGTGTTGGAAAAACCCGTCTTCTTGGTAATGATAGCAAGTTGCTTCCTGTCAGTTAGCAGCACGAAGGCCAGCACATTCACTTCTCATTGCTTAGCTTAAGACAGGGCTAATCAGCTTTAGTGTTGTCGATGAAGAGGATGTTTTAATGCTTTATGCAGTTTCCCTTAACTGATATTTATTTAATTTATTAATAACATATCAAATGCTCACGTCTGATCGGTCAGAAGGTGTTGAACAGGAGCTCTGACCGTATTGCTGGCTTTATATTTATATTTTAATTCATTTAATGAAGATGCATGCATGTGTTCTGTGCTACATGCTACAGTTTCTGTAGTAGTAGTCTACAGTACACAGGGACATTGTTGTATGGTGGATGATCCTTAAACTGAATAAAAATGAGTAATTGTTAAGCTATTAGTAATTGAGTGATACAGTGATGTTTTTGTATGGAAACTCATTTAATTAGCTTTTTTTTTTATAGAAAATGTGTTCAGACATAAGAAAGTCTTCAGGACAGAGTGATTTGCAGTTTCTCAGTCTTGCTGCTTTACTAATTTTTAAAAGGATAGTGAAGAATGGCCATTTATAGCCATTTATTTTATTATTTTATGTAATCAACTATGGTCTGTTATCAGACCATGGGGGGAGACACCAAACAGCACGATTAGTCCTTAGTTAACACAGGCTGTCATTTAAGTTTGTTTAAATATATTTTTTCCCCCTTAACTTTATTTATGTTTACTTATGTTTTTTTTGTATGTTTTTACTAATGCTTATTAATTTTACTTAAATATTAAATAAGTAATTTAATAAATGTATTATTATTATTATTATTATTATTATTATTATTATTATTATTATTATTATTATTATTATTATTGTTATTATTATAGACCTGCTTTGAATTCTAACAGAATTCTAACACACACACACACACACACACACACACACACACACACACACACACACACACACACACACACACACACACACACACACACACGCACTGTGAGACCCGCTTTAATCCATCACGCCTTACTGGAAGTAAGCTTTATAAAAATAGTCAAAAGTAATAAAGATATTATTGGCTAGTGGTTTCTCGTTCCAAGTATCAGGCATCTTCTCTTAGCTCTTAGCTGATTAGTTGCATATGATGAGAACGTCAGAGTTGCATGTTACTCAGTGGTCAGTACACCCATAAAATCCGAAAGCTTCAGGGTCAGGGGTTGTTTTTTGTAAATTCAGAATTGTTTAATGGAATTTTCTCTGTGCCATACTCCTACTTACTATCTTGTGGAGGCTGGTAAAAATGTGATATTGGTATAATTTACCAGAGTGTTTTTCCTGTAATGCCCAGTTAAAGTGTATAGAAAAAAGTTTACGCACCTCTTTAATAAATGGAGCCTTTTGTTTGGCAAAAAAAAAAAGAAAACAATACTAAAAAATATAAATCATGGCAACTGTTAGGTGCAAAACAAATACAAATATTTATTTATAGGAAAAAACAACCTAACAATAAGCTAGCTGCTAAGTGTGCACACCCATGACACATTGAGGTGAGTCTTCCAACTTATCACATGATTATTTGAGAGATATCTGGTGCCCAGCCCTCTTTACTGTATGTCTTTCCACAGGTAGGATTTGCGAGGCTTAATTTACAGTGTAAATAGAAAAGAAGAGAACATCCGTAAATGTCTTCTTCAGAAGCAATTCCTTACTTGAATTTTTGTGCTGTTGGTAGTAATTATGCTGGAAGGTAAAAGTCCTTGAAGAGTTCGGTAGGTTTTGTGCTAAAATTGACTAGAGCTAGAATAGACGAGCCCCAATCATAGCCTAAGAGAAGCATCTGCATTTCACAGTGCTGCCACCACCATGCTTCAAAATCACAATGTTGTTCTATGGATGATAAGCTGTCTTGTTTTTGTGACTAAAATATTTTTTATGCCTTAAGTTCTTTTATGATTTAAGTATTACCTTGGACTCCACAGGTCATAACACATGTTGCCTCATGGTTTGGAGAGAATTAGATGGGCTTGGGTGTTTATTTGTCTAGTCACCATACTCTATAGCCCAGATATGTGAAGAATACAAGAGATTTCTGTCACATGTGAATGTGTAGTGGGGGGCACGGTGGCTTAGTGGTTAGCACATTCGTCTCACACCTCCAGGGTTGGGGTTCGATTCCCGCTTCGCCTTGTGTGTGTGGAGTTTGCATGTTCTCCCCGTGCCTTCGGGGGTTTCCTCTGGGTACTCCGGTTTCCTCCAACGGTCCAAACACATGCATGGTAGGTTGATTGGCATCTCTAGAAAATTGTCTGTAGTGTGTGAGTGAATGAGAGTGTGTGTGCCCTGCGATGGGTTGGCACTCCGTCCAGGGTGTATCCTGCCTTGATGCCCGATGACGCCTGAGATAGGCACAGGCTCCCTGTGACCCGAGAAGTTCGAATAAGCGGTAGAAAATGAATGATTGAGTGAGTGAGAGTGAATGTGTAGTACTTGCCAGTACTTGCCAGATATTCCTGCAACTCTTTAATGTTGCTGTAGGTCTCTTGGCAGCCTCCTTGATATGTTTTCTTAGTGTCCTTTTCATCAATATTGAAGGATGTCCTGTTCTTTGTAATGTCACCGCGCTGCCCCATTTCTTTTCACTTATTGCCGACTTTCTTCACACTTTGTTCACTAAAGCAATGGAAATTCATTTGTTCACCTCTCCTGATCGATATCTTTTGACAGTGAGATCCTTTTTGCATGCATAAATTTTCTTTGTGAAGAAAATCCTACAAAAATGGGCTTGATCAGAATCACCTCATTGATGGCAGAATTAGGATCATTTCTTTGTTACTTCACCTACTTTATTTTACCTCATGTTCAAACACAAGTGGACGTGATTGGCTCAGCGACTTGGGCAATAATAAAATGGTGTGTACACTTATGCAACCGGGTTAGTTTCAGTTGAAAATAACTTGTCTGTTGCTATATCTCATTAAAGGTAGGAAAGATCTGATGTGTATTTCTTCTTTTCTAACATCACAGAAATGTACAACATTGGTGTGACATCACTGTATCCACAGTTTTTTTTGAAATAAGCATCTATTTAGAATTTTGTGTATGTGTAAAATTGTATAGTTTGTCACTCATCAGATGTACACGAACGGGTTACATGATGTAATTCATTCTTTTTAAGATCTGAAATACTCAGTACGTTATTTCATTTCCCTTCAGGTTCTTCAAAGAGGACTGTTCATCTGATGACTACTGATCTAGAAGATCTCCTTCCTATATTTACTCCCATCTCATCCTTACGATAGTCTATTTCATCTCCTCTGATTTTTGCTTCCCTCTTAACTTTTAGTAGACTTTTTATTAGACCTAGTCTTCTTTCCTTTTATTAGTTTTCATTCTGCTTCTTTATGTCAATAAAGAAGTGACTGATTTTATTCGGATACCGGAATGATTCACTTAATTTATTTTTAAGGTATTATTATTTATTCACAAACAAAACTACATAGGGTTTTGTTTTTATCCCCTTATTTTTGCAGCGTTCATCTCTGTTATACACAACACACAAAAGTCTGTAGGCACAATGTGGTCTAACTTTTTCACGCAGCAGGAAGAGGATTCACGAATGGGTGGGCATGTGGGTGCCGGGGCCGGGGGAGGGGGAGGGCGAGGTAAAAACAGGTCCAGGTCCAAACACATGAGTGAGAGCCAAGAGGGCAAGATCAAGATAGCATTTTTTGTGGCCATTGTGGGAGTGACTCTAACTGTGCTGGGAGTGGGCACAGAGTTCTGGGTGGAACTGGCACAACCTAAACACTTCCAAAACAACCAGTCATGCCAGATGGTGCACTACGGCCTGTGGAAGGCCTGCACACGCACACTCTGGGTGTCCGACATTGACCCGGAGAGAGAGAGCTGTGGTCCGGCAGAGCTGCCTGGAGGTCAGTGGTCTCTCTCTCTCTTACTCTCTCACTCTCACTCTCTCTCTCTCTCTCTCTCTCTCTCTCTCTCTCTCTCTCTCTCTCTCTCTCTCTCTCTCATGCTCTCTCTCATGCTCTCTCTGTCACACACACACACACACACACACACAATTTTAGTAACGGCCTACATCAAAAGCTTTGATGCTATTTATATCTGAACCTGCATTTGAGGTCATAAGTTTAAATACACCTTGTGTAATATGCAAAATAATAATAATAATAGAGGGATCACAATACAATTTAAATATTTTAACACTTGAGCGATAGTATATTTTTATACTTTCTTTTTGCTTTTTTGTAATTATCATTTTGCAGAATCACATGAACCCAACTGAAGAGCACATGTAGTATATGTACAGTATGTACAATGCAGTGTGCTGTTATAGAAACAACAGGGTGGTGTTTATTTCTCGTATACAGCAAATTTGTCAGCTTAAAAATGTCTTTCAAAAGTAAGGCATATCCTACAATTGATCTGTTTATAGTTTGTGAAACCAGTTAGTTCCTTTTATTCTTTATATATATATATATATATATATATATATATATATATATATATATATATATATATATATAGATAGATAGATAGATAGATAGATAGATAGATAGATAGATAGTAATTTCCTATATTACACGTTAATAAATTAATTGTCTAATCGATTAAATATTTAATTAATCTGATACAACACAACACAAATAACTATTATTCGGTTTGCTAATATTATTATTATTATTATTATTATTATACTGTGCATATTCCAGCACATTTTGCAACAGTATGCAGATGTTATTAAGCTCTTGCCGATTGTGCTTAATTATCCATAAGCAGCTAATGATCCTGAACAGTTGGAGGAGAATTGGAGGAGCAGAATTTCTTGGCAAGCATAACACATATTCATTTTCACTGTATCATGAATTCATGTCGCATAAGGTGACGGCTAAGATTGTATTTACATAAGACTTCGAATTTTACTGAGGTATCCACTAGCCTAAGCTGTATGCGTGTATGTCTCTTACCTCTGTGCACTCTGGACATTTTCTAGTAATTCTAAAAGTGAATTCTAAAATGTAAACAAGTTAGATAGATTTAAAACACAACAGCATAAAAAGTCACAGACTGGTTTTTACTCATCCGAGTCGTAACGTCGGTTGCTGCGTTAATGCTGTAGTTAAGACCAGATCCTAAGACGGGTGAAGGAGAATTCAGCTGAATTCAGAGACAACATGTTTACACATGTACTCTCATTCCTCTGCATCACATCAGACCAAATCCCCCCAATCTGTCATTGATTATTTTCCTACAACAGCATGCCCCATCGTGTTATATCAATCTTAGTAATCTATGCTATGAGTTCTGTGTAATGAAGTACCGGTTCCATGTGATTTATTTTTCTTTGCTAGTCAGTGCTAATAATAGTCAACAAATAACATATCGCTAAATGAGGAGTAAAGTGAATTATGTCGTCTGACACTCTGTCTCTGTTTCTCTGTTTGTCTCTCTTTCCTTCTTTTTTTTCAGAATCAAACTGCACATACTTTAAGTTCTACACTTCTGGAGAGAATGCAGTCATTTTTAAGAAAACAACAGATAAAAGTAAATATGGTTTCTTTCTTTTTTGTCTCCCTCCTGTGAATTTTGTTTCCACATCCATTCCCGTCATCTTCTGTCGTTTTTTGGCACATGCTATAACTCACTGTTTGCTTTTCTTACGCATATCGTCTTCCACGTTCTTCTTCTCTCCTGTCAAATGAGTCAGTTTCCTGAGTGACACACTAAAGAAAAATCAACTAATATGATATTTTGTTCTCTCTCTCTCTCTCTCTCTCTCTCTCTCTCTCTCTCTCTCTCTCTCTCTCTCTCTCTCTCTCTTTATCTCTCTCTTTATTTCTCTCTCTCTCTTTATCTCTCTCTCTATATCTCTCTATCTCTTCAACTATCTCTCTCTCTCTCTATGTTTATTTCTTTCTCTCTCTCTCTCTCTCTCTCTCTCTCTCTCTCTCTCTCTCTCTCTCTCTCTCTCTCTCTCTCTCTCGATTCAGCTTTAAGTCTGGCATCAGCGATGCTGGCAATGTTCAGTTTGTTTCTAATGGCGATGGGCTCCGTGTGTATTATCATGTCTCTCTCGAAGAATGTACCTTTCCTCCTCAAGCCTGCTTCTGTCTGCTTTCTCGTCTCAGGTGACTTTCATTCCTTATATTGTACACAACTGTTTTCTGTCTGAAGTCTTTCCAAACAATTGAACATAATGAGGTGTGCTGTGGAAACAACATATGATAGAGTGATGTTTCATTTCTCTTTTACAGCAATTTAAAGAACGTTTGGCATGTTTGTATATGTTTATAGCCACATTTAATGTCATGGAACGTCTGTGAAAATAGTTTTTATGGGTTGATTTCCAAAATTATGATTGTCTGTTAAATCAAAGAATCAAATTAATTAGTTCAACAGCAACAACTACAACATTAATAATAATAATAATAATAATAATAATAATAATAATAATAATAATAATAATAATAATAATAATAAAGGTGATGACTACATTACTATTCATCGTACAATGTAATGAATTAATTCATTTTATAAGAACAATAATATATACTTAATGTTATTATTATTATTATTATTATTATTAATAATAATAATAATAATAATAATAATAATAATAATAATAATATCTCTATATATTTTGTCTAAAGACAGTCCCAACAATTTGTCCACTCACACTTCCTAGAAATCTAGATCCATAAGCTTTTGGCTCTGTCTGATTTCACACCTTTACATCCCGGCTCTTATGTCTTGTCTTCTTTCATTCTTCACATTTCTCTCAGGCGTCCTGATCATGCTGTGCATCGTAGTTTTCCACCAGTCTGTACTGGCACTGCTAGCGAGTGATCACACTGTCCCTCTGCACTACGAGATGTCCTGGTCAGTGGTGTGTGTAGGCTCGGCCGGGGCCATCCTCCTTGTCGGTGGCATTCTCTTCCTGTTGATTTCTTTACCCTTCAATCCATTCAAAAAATGCTTAACACACCAAAACAGCAGTGCCTAGTGGACTGGCCTCTTTTTTTTTTTTTTTTTACTTCTACATATTAATAAACTGACAGAATTAAAGACTTAAAGACTGACTGGCTGAAAAGTCTGGAAATGAAGCGTAAAATTGAATGATCTCCTGCAACTGATTGACACCGTAACTAGATTTTAGAAAAATTATGCGCCAAGTGCAACTTTACTAGGTAAGATATATTAAACAGCAGAATGGATCTTGGGTTATATCATTTTTTTTTAGATTATAGACACCACCCTGTTACTATTAAGGGATATAATCATCTAAAGCTGAATAGCATTATTCAAAGGAACTACAATCTTCCTTCATCTTTTACTCTGTAAATAATAAAACAAACAAACAAGGAGTCACTTGGTTAATTTCTATTGGATATAGTATTAATATTAGATGGATGTGGATATAAGAAGTGCTGAAACAGCTATGATACTACAGATAGCATTAAAACAAACATGACAATGTGCAGAAAAGAAAATTATTCTTTCAGTTAAAACACAATGAAACTGAGTCTGGTTAAAAAAAGCATTAAACAAACTACTAGATATTTTTCTTACTTTCTCCTTTTGGCACTCAATGGAATTGAGTTGGAAGGCCGGTCAGAAATCGTCGGAGATTCACTGTAGATTGTGAATGCAGTATTAGGTAATAATCTGACCTTTTATGTTCAAATTATTAGCCAAATTTTAGGTTTCGTGACTTCAAGAGTTTACCGCATCTTAAACTTCAGCTGTTCCGAAGCGCCTTAGGTTTATAAATTAAGTGAGCTCTCAGACATTTTGTTAAAAGTGGTGTTTTAAGTAGTATTTTTTTATTTGCTTGTCATCAACTTAAAAGTAAGATGGCCCACCTCTCACTCTGGAACATTCCACACCATGTTATGTTCAATTTCCTTCAGATTTGATTAGGTTTTAATAAAGAAATTCTACTTTCCAAAGCT
>NC_062520.1:23144280-23169280 GCF_022655615.1 Tachysurus fulvidraco | reverse complement strand
TTGTTGATAGAACTGGAAGACAATATTCAGAACACTTCATATCATGTTATCAAAGGTTAAAAAAGAAATCAATTCTAAAAATAAATTAGATGCTTCCTACAAAGTCGTTTTTAGGCTAGTTGAAGTAATAATAATAATAATAATAATAATAATAATAATAATAATAATAATAATAATGTTTTCTTTCTCACACATAATATAGACACTCATGCTTCTGCAGTATCCACTGTATCAGAATCACAGTTGATGTCTTAAAAATCATTTCCAACATCACAAAGCTAGTCGCCACTGATTTTTTTTTTCTCTCATAATAACAACGACAACAAACCCTCTAGGAATGCACTTGGACAACCACTCGCTTCAATTTCTATCAAAAAAAAAAAAAAAGGTAAACTTCACAGTACAGTATCCAATGATCATAGTTCACATTTTAAAAAATGTTATAAAACTAAATGGATGTTGTAGTTGTTATTATGAATTGTCACTGGTTGAATTTTTGTCTGAAACTCATTTTCCATTAACTGAAAAACAGAACATCATTTCAGACAGAAGGAATATATAATTTCTCTGCCTTTTTGCTTTTCTTATCTTCAACACAGCCTTCGTTCAGCTTCCGCTCTACAGGACTCACACTCTCTTCTGTTCTGTTTCTAGGCTCCTCTACACTGGTGTGGTTTTCCTGTTCAGCGTGTTAGAATTGCTCTCAGGCTTGGTCAGCCTATCAAGCGTGCCCATCCCTCTTTCCCTCTCCACTGTAGAGGAGGAGAAAGGCGGGGGTTGTGAGGAGGGTGCAGAGTTTCCACTGGACGCGTTCGGCACTCCTGTTGGATTGTGGGACTTGAGAGAGGGCAGTGTGCCGCTCATCATCATGGTTGCTCCTCCTCCGGCGCTCTCTTTTGGAAAGCAGTTGTGCAACTGGTAGAGTGTGGCACGATCCACTGTGCCATACATTGGAGGTGCACCCAGAGCCCCCAGTGCGCCGAGTTTGGGGTCTCGCGACAGGGTGTAGAGCGAGATGTCACCTCCAGGTAGGGCTGAGTGTGAGCGGGAGTGTGAATGTGGATTAGGCAGTGTGGAAACAGACACAGGCCCTTGTGACAGCAGTGCTGAGGGGGGCATGCCAAAGCTTTTGCTTCCTGGTGGGCCAGCAGCAGCAGGCGAGGGGTCCCGCGAGCCTCTTGATGGTTCAGTAGAGCGTGAGCTGGAGCGAGAGGAGCGGCGGCGGAAGCGGTAACTAGGCAGACGCAGCACAGCGTGCGTTGTGCTCTTGAAGATGTCGGTGCGTGAACGGCAGCGCAGCTCCTTGTTCTTTTCTATGTATATGTTTACAGCCAGCACCCCCACCATCTCAGCCAGGATGAACGAAAGGCCTCCAAAATAGAAGGACCAGCCGTATGAATATTGCCATTTTTTATCCTCATCCTTCTTTGGAGAGATGTCACCTAGTGCTGCTGAGATGTACACTATCACACCGATGATGTTGCTCAAACCTGCAGGTAGAATTTGCCAACACACAGGATTTTTGGAGCAATTCAGTTTTCGTGACCAACAGGTTGCTTGTTCTTATGCAAAATAAAATTGTACAGTTACAAAATAACATGTAAAGGTAAAGTCTAACCACTGAGGGACTATGCAGTGTAAAAGTCTAAAGTAGTTCATATGAGCACAAAAAAAGTTGGCTGCTGGCTGTAATGCCTTGGGGAACATTTCCACTTCACTCTCACTCATTCAGCATTTAATCACGATCAGGATGTAACGATATCAAAGTGATATCATTTATATCAGAGGTGGGAGTAAGTCACACATGTGCAAGTCACAAGTAAGTCTCAAGTCATGAATGTCAAGTCAAAGTCAAGTCGAGTCTTTTTTAATATTTGTCAGGCAAGTCTCAAGTCTCAAATTTGCGATTTAAGTCTGACTCGAGTCAAGTCATATGACTCGAGTCCCCATCTCTGATTTATATTAACAAAATATACCACATGCCAACTACATTTCATATGAAAAATGAAGAGTTTTTTCTGTGGACTGAGGAGCTAGTATCAAATTTGGACTCCAGTGACAGTCTTTAACACTAGAAAGTTTTCAATCTCCTGGACAATTCTTTACAGGTGTTACAGAAGGTAATACCTCCTTCTATGAAACTATAACCTAATCACTGATCTCAGTTGGTCTGGAACTTAGTATAAGCAAAACTTCTATGAACGTCTTGGATCTCTTTAGACTCTACTCAAGGTCTATGCAATCATCCCAATCTTTGAAAGAGTCAGTGGCCATTTTATCATCTTCACCCACCATACAGGTTACACAGATACTCTGTGATATACAGATTTGTCCCCTCAGTCAAATAGTCCCTTCATCTAGACATCAAATAGACCCCAAAATAAGATGATTTCCAAACCTGCAGCTACAAACAGAATGCCAGCTCCGAGTATGATGTTCCTCTTGCTTTTGTAGAAACGACTGGCGGCAATGCACACTCCTCCCATCAGCAATAAGATTGCGCTAAGAATAGGGAAGATGTTTGAAGCCCGAACCACTCCTGCAAAATGAGATGGAGATAAAGGTAAAGGCAAAGATTAAATTAAGTATTAAAAATGTCAACGTTTTCTATAGCAAAAGAACATTAGAATGGTGCAAAAACTAAATCACATGGCTTGAAGGGTGCTGAAACAGACTTCTAAGGTCAGACCAAACAATGACAAACTGAATATAAAAATACATTAATTATTCTGAGACATCTGTGTAATTAAATCATGTCTCTGCAATGTAGGTTTGCCTTTTTTTTCTACTGGAAAAAGCCTCAGGAGAGAAGCTGCTTTTCCTCCAGAGACCAAAATCCCATCTGGGTCTAGCTTTGCTGGCACAGCTAAAGAACATGACATGAATATCAATCGAATGCCAGATAGCATGGGTGTGCATGCATGCATGCATGAGTGTGTGCGTGTGCATTAGCTGTAATCGACAGCGACAGAGCTTCCCTCAGCACATTTATCAGACTTCTCCCACAATTCACAAAAATACAGGATTGTTATCTTTTAGTCATTAACAGGCACTTAGTGTGATTTCTGCATAACTAAATTTGACAACACAATCCTCCTCCGCTCCAATGTATTACCAGCAAAGAAGGGAAAAGAAAGTCTCTTACGTAAGACGTACTCTGCTCCATCGTGGTCAAAGTCGGCGTCTTCTGGGAAGTGGTTGATCTGAGAGCACACCCCTCGTTTCACACCTACGTGAAAGAGTACAGATGATCACCATTTTGTTGTTGCTCTGCAGGTCTACACAATTTGTTAACATGTCTAATGCTACTGTATATCCCCTCTTTTAAACACAGATTTGCATTAGTGTGCATGAAGTACACAGCGTTTCTACAGTATACAACTCTTTCAGATATTCTAATATTGCTCATATTTGACCAACCTAACCAGTTACAGCAATATGCCTGTAAACATGAGATTAGTACTAACCGGATAAACTCAGTTGTTGATCATAAAGCACATGATTCAGTAACTAC
Source organism: Tachysurus fulvidraco (assembly GCF_022655615.1). Taxonomy (NCBI): domain Eukaryota; kingdom Metazoa; phylum Chordata; class Actinopteri; order Siluriformes; family Bagridae; genus Tachysurus; species Tachysurus fulvidraco. The sequence continues at coordinate 23,165,766 of NC_062520.1, read as the reverse complement.
AGTGAAGCTAGAAGGAAATGCCTTGGAGTGAGGAATGATGAAAGTCAAGAGTCCGGGGAGTTTTATGGGTTAACTCTAATTTACCTCCAAGTCATTTTAACGATTGGTCAGGCCAATTTAAGCGTAACATAAACAGCATACAAGGTAAGATGATTTAACTCCTTTAACACTTAAAACCTGTAATATATCAGCAGCTATTTTCAACTTAAATAGTACTATAACATTTACTCAAAGCAATAACGTTTTATGGCTGCTATTACCAATTCCGACTGCAGCCTTTACAAAGACTCCCCTGCTCATGGCCAATGATGGTAATTACATGATGAGCTAAATCAAGCATTTCACAGCAGGGAAAATGCTTACAAGCAAAAATGTGAAATTCGGATCCTTGAATCGGATAAGCGGGAATTATAAACTGACAGGTAAATTAACAATCTTATATCCAACGATTCATTTGTCTAATATGAAATATAAAGTGAAACGACTAAACCCATCACCTACAATCTCAATTGCTGAACTCTGCACTCAAATTGAACACAACGCATTGCATTACAGACACACAGGACTCTGCACGACACTTCATCCACAAACATATACACATGCACATAGAGCGGAGCCCTGGAGTCATGCAGGCAGTTGGATAGCTACCCGCTCCAGTGTTGGGGGCCTACTGCTGACACACAGACTGACGCGATATGACGACACCATGACTGGTGGTGATGAAGGGAGTGAAAGTGTGATGGACAGATGAAACGGAGACAGACGGAGGGAAGTATGGACAGGTGTGAGGGAAGGTCTTGGGTTCGATTCACCGCTCTGTCTTTTTAAAATTTCCTCATGGACATTAGTCTGTAAGAAAGAAATGGGAGGAACAAAAAGGAAAAGAGTCAGCACAGCCCATGGATGAGAAACTGGGCTCTCTAGTTTGGCTCTTGCTTACAAATCCTGCCGCTCTCTGGAGACAGGATGGCTCTATGGCTGATCCATAGTGACACGCTGTCCAAAGCACCAGTCATTTATTAGAAATAATATCTTGACTGTGTGTCCTTGACCTTGAATTCAGTCTTCTGGGAGCCTTGAGCTATAATCTTAAACACATGAAAGCAGCTCAGTGACTCGTTTACTCGAATCTCAAGTCGTAATGGTAATAACAACCTAGAGACAGGAGGATAAGGTTATGATGTTGTTGTTGGTTTTTTTTTTGTGGAAAATTTAAGTTAAGAAAAAAGAAAGAACGTGTAAGTGGAAGGTTTGGCATTTATTATGCAGATTCAAAATCGGTCCTCCTTCCACTTCACCTAATCTCAAAGGCACTGCTACTTAGCATCCATCTTGCCTCAAACCCTAGGGACACAGAGGATTACTTGACCTCTAAACTGTGCCAACTGTGCAACGTGACATCTAACGAGAGAACGAGGATAAGAGAAGGCTAAGAAAGAAGGGCATAGTGGAAATCATACAGATAGAAATGAAGTGCAGCACAAAGCTGGGAAGAGGGATATAAATTGGAGAAGTGATTAAAACAAATAGGAAGAGAGAGAAAGAGAGACAAAGACAGAGGTACAGGGGCAAAGTGAGAGCTTATCTTTAATTGAGTGCTTTGTTGTTATGGAGCTTAGCCATGAGGCTAAATTAGCAGTGCACTATAGTTGGAAACAGACTGAACAGAAAGTAAATGTGATGTGTGGATGAGTGAGAACATTTGCTGTTAAAGCACAACTCTGCAGTCTGACACTAAATTAAGACATAATAGAATCCAAAATGTTGTAATTCGGCCTCGATTCATTCTGTATAAGAAGTCTAATTCCCTAGTGTGTATCTGCACAATATAAATAACACCTAGTTTGGAGTCTTTGCTTTGAAAAATATTCCAATAGGAATAAAAGCTCAAGTTATTTCGTTTTGGAATATTCTTTTTCTATATTTGTGTTAGCAACATTTTAATCAGTCATCCTTGGTACTTCATCAAACAAATGCAGCGGAATCTTTTCCATAGTTAACCTACTGTACCTCTATCTATATTCCGAAAAATAAATCTGGCTAATCTAACATAACCACTGAAACTTCTGCAGTCCTAATGACCACATATCCCAGAGACAGGAGAGCCCCTCACCCTCAAGGCAGCAGATCCTCCAAAGGCCTGAGTGTGTGAGAGCTCCAGGGTCTTTCTTGTCCTTGTTGTGTGGGTCATCCTGCGTCACATTTGCTGTGCTGTTGCAGATCAGAGCACGAGAGTAGAGCCAGTAATCTGTCCCGATTGCCACCGTCATCAGGCCAAAGGAGGCGAATGCCCCAACGATGGTGAGAAGGATCTGTATCCCCTTCTCACACACCATGCCTGCAGAGAAAAAGTCCAGAGAAAAGTGGAAGGTAAAACAACAACAACGAACAAAAAAAAAAGGGAGGGGGGGTTTGTAGTACATAGCTGCACATAAAATTTAGACGAGCAATGAAGCAACTAAATGTACCAAATGAATAATGCATCAGTAGCAACCATTTTAGATGGTGGACAATAGATGTCAATTAGAATCACTGAGCTCACTTCACATCAGTCAACAATTACAATATTTGTAATATATACCTTTGTCTTGCTTTCTCTGGAACACTTTTAAGTTAGATGCCACTGGATTGACAGTGGTTCTGTTTAACCGGAACCTCTGGATGTCATCCGGTGTCCACACATATTTAATTACAACTGTACTTCAGTGGGAGTGTTAAATATCACCTGGATAAGCTATGCCTGCTGTCACAAGAAACCAACCGTAGAAAGGTATTGAAAACTGTTGACCTGATATAATGGGCTATTTTAACCATGTAGAACCAGGAGAAGGTACAAAGGCGGCACCCAGGTAACATCCAGACACAATTCTTGATGTTTGTCAGCATTGAATAATACTCATAAGAAGAATAGGCTTCTTGTAGATTGGCAGATTGCAGTAGGAGTTGCGCATCCTGCTTACCTATTAGGCCACAGTGATGATGTCAAACACCTGTTGGGCCAGTTTCTGTGTTTATTAGGGGACTTTTTCCTGTGAAAAATGAACTTTTTATCAAATAGCCACCATCTAGCCCTAATAGGTCTAAAAGGAAAGCCATTTCAGTTTTGCATCCTGTTCAGTACCATTGTGAGTCCCATTGGGTGAGCCGATTTCAGTGATATTAATTATGACATTGAAGCTGAAGATAAAGAGCTTTTGTACATACCTGGTGACTATTTTTACTGGAATAACATGCTGCAGTCTCTCTGAACAAGTAAAAAAAATAACTTGACCAGAAGTTCCAGCTCCTTATTTGGGGATTTTGCTCACTTTCGCACTAACTTGGTTACCCAAAGCTTCCCCCTATGATAACACAGCTACCAAAAATACAGGGTATTCCGAGAAACACATGAAGTCAGCCAACCACATATTTTCGAATTGCTGCTCAGAACAGTAAAACACACAGATGAACAACCACTCTTTCATATACTTGAACTCAAAGGTTGCTGTTATTGAAAGAGAAGAGAGAGTATACTTTTCTTTCAAACCAGAGTGCATAGCGAATTTTGCTCTGTTGGTTTCCAGCAACGGATGGTGTGGCATGTCTGGTATTTGGAGTCGTGATCTCCCGACCACACTTGGCATGTTCTGCTCTTACACCGGGCACCACATATCCCCTAGCCAGTAAGGAAGGTGTCACAGTTAGAGACCCATCCAAGTGGACAAATGTTTATAGAGAAAAGCTATGCATCCCTTGTAAGCTAGACCTTATACACTTCTTGCTGAGAAGAGGATGCATCTCTGTCTATGGGTCTAGCCACAGGAGTCTAGCTTCAGCCTGATAACCCACTTCTAAAAGTCTCTTCCAACAGGCCCAAGAGAACAAACATAGCAGCTGGGATCAGGGATGATCCACAGGAGCCTGCACTGTAAACATAGTCCTGCTTGATTGGCAAGAAAAATCTGCCACATATTAAGTGACAGGCTGGCAAGTTTTTCCAAGGAAACTAACTTCACAATGTTGAAGTTCATGGTCTGTATTTTGACTTTTCTGAATATCTCATGCTAGATCTCAGTAATAGATGTGTGTAACACAAATGTATTGCAGATTGTAATTCCTGTTTTTGGAAGCCAACAAGCATCTGTGTTTTGGGATGATACAGATTTGATACACTGATTTGAACCAAGTCTATGGTATTATGGCATAAATAACTGACAGCCTTTTAGTGACCATTTTAGCCCTTTCAAATGAACAATTAAATGACGGCCAACCTTCTGGACCATCATTCTTCTAAATCAGAAAGTACACTGAGTTCAGAGCTGTGGGGTCTACTGTTTCGATCATACCCCTGTCCAACGGGGAACAATGTTTTTTACATTAGAGTGATAATCTTGAGGAATGCAACCTGTTTGGTAAAAAAAGGGTTTATAGTGCCTTGCAAAAGTATTCATACCCACTGAACTTTTCCACATTCTGACATGTTACAACCACAAAGAAAAATGTATTTTATTGGGATGTTATGAAATAGACCGAAAGAAAGTGGCACATAATTGTAAAGTGGAATGAAAATTATAAACGGTGTCCAAATTTTTTTTTTTTACGAATAAATATCTGAAAAGTGTGCATTTATATTCAGCCCCCTGTAAGAAATTACAGATAATTGCACCCAAATTCCACTCCAAGATACACATCTAAAAGAGCTCATAACTAAAATGTTAAAGTATAGAGTTTAGGACTCTAAATGTATAAACGTGATTAGTATGGGAGCAGCAGCAGGACATCGAGGATCGCCACGAACAAAGGGTTTACGTGACCACGATTACCATTTAAAGTGACCATTTGGTTGATAACAATTGTAATAATACCAAGACAAGGTGTACGTGACCATGATTAACATTTAAAGACATCTGGCAAGATCAACGTGTGGCCCCCTTTACTCTGATACCCCTAACTAAAATCCAGTGAAACTAACTGCCTTCAGAAGTCAGCTAATTAGTAAACAGAGTGCATCTGTGTGTAGTTTAATCTCAGTATAAATACAGCTGTTCTGTGAAGCCTTCAGAAGTGTGTTAGAGAACATTAGTGAACAAACAGCATCATGAAGACCAAATAACACACCAGACAGGTCAGGGATAAAGTTGTGGAGAAGTTTAACGGAGGGTTAGGTTATAAATTAATATCCCAAGCCTTGAACATCTCACGGAGCACTGTACAACCCATCATCAGGAAAGGGAAAGAGTATGGCACAACTGCAAGCCTACCAAGACATGGCCGTCCACCTAAACTGACAGGCCGTGCAAGAAGAGCATTAATCAGAGAAGCATACAAGAGGCCCATGGTAAGTCTGGAGGAGCTGCAGAGATCCACAGCTCAGGTGGGAGAATCTGTCCACAAGACGAGACTATTAAGGACAAGTCTGGTCTTTATGGAAGAGTGGCAAGAAGAAAGCCATTGTTGAAATAAAGCCATAAGAAATCCCATTTGCAGTTTGCGACAAGCCATGTGGGGCTTGTCAAAATTAAAAACGTTTTGTGTGGCAGAAACCTAACACTGCACATCACCCTGAACACAGCATCCCCACCGTGAAACATGGTGGTGGCAGCATCATGTTGTGGGGATGCTTTTCTTCAGCAGGAACACTGAAGCTGGTCAGAGTTGATGGGAAAATGGATGGAGCCTTATACCTTGAAGATTCAAGACTAAGGCGGAGGTTCACCTTCCGGCAAGACAATGACCCCAAACATACAGCCAGAGCTACAATCAAGTGATTTAGATCAATTCATGTGTTAGAATGGCCCAGTCAAAGTCCAGACCTAAATCCATTTGAGAATCTGTGGCGAGACTTGAAAATCACTGTTCACAGACGCTCACCATCCAATCTGACTGAGCTTGAGCTATTTTGCAAAGAAGAATGGGCAAAAATTTTACTCTCTAGATGTGCAAAGCTAGAGAGTAAAGACTGGTAGAGACATACCCCAAAAGACTTGCATTTAAAAAAAAATTTGGACACCATTTATCATTTTCCTTCCACTTCACAATTATGTGCCACTTTTCTGTTGGTCTATCACATAAAATTCTAATAAAATACAGTGGAAAAGTTCAGTAGGTATGAATACTTTTGCAAGGGACTGTAACATTGGGTGATGTGTTAGCAGTCCAGCTAATGTATCTGTCGATCTATGAGCAGCACTCCAACATGAGCAGTCCTGGTGCTTATCCACATGCCCACTAGATGACGGGGCATGTGAGAATCTCTAAGTGGAGTCACAATTGATTAGACCTTACTCACTGAGGAAAATGAGGACACACAGAAACCCAACTCCAGCCCCACTATTCTGCAGTGACAAATGTGGCTAAAGCACCAGGCAGATAACTCAAACACTGCACAGAACGGTATGTGAGATAGACTTGACCTTAACCACAGGCATTCTAGTCAGTCGGCCACAAAGACTGTGGAATTAAGTCAGTAGCACAGAGTGCGACCCAACAGGGAATGGAAAGCTCGTGCTCACTGGTGAACTCAACTACATTAGAAAGTACATTGATAAGCTCTGAGTTAGGGACTTTAGACTTTAGTGGCTAGTAGAGTATTTTGTATAATTTTGGATTTACAATGTGTGGTGCGTGACAGCTCTGCTCGCATGCTAATAAGGGAACATCACTCAAAGCCAGCAGTTATATACTGTAGCTCCTACTAGACTACAAAAAAGCATGAAAATTACACTCAATGAAGTCTAGCTTTGGAATTCAGGCTAACTGAGGCTCAAATCATAGTCAGAAACTGCCAGGTTCCACATGTGAACAAGGTGCGAAAAAAGAAAAGGGAAGATAAGTGTATGATAGCTGTATTTATTACACACACTATGGCACAAGTGGTCTTGTTCGATTGTGGTATGCATGCACATGTGCACAACAAAATGCCCTGGTGTTTTTTCCATGAGCGGTGAAATAGAGCTACTAAGCATTGACATAGAAAGCCAATATATTACAAGCCAATTAAAAGACAATGCAAGTCTAAGGAGGGATAAAAAACAGTGTAGGAATACATATCTGAGTGTACTACTCAAGTTAACACTACTTAACTTCAATACACTGAGCTGGCTATCCAAAAATCTAATTAAAAAAAACACTTAGTCATAACACATAGTCATAACATGAATCATAATCATCAGAACCATATGATTTTTAGCAATATGATCAGATAATTACTAATAATTAATGATAAGTAATAAACCGAAATGTGTGTTTCATTACAATAATCTCCATCTCCATATCAGAGAGAAATAGTGTAGTTATAACAAAGTAATGCTGCTCCTAGCTAAAAAGTTATTTATTTAAATTAACATACATAAAGATACAAAATACATAAAGCAGGGCAAATATATAAATAAAATACTATTTAATGTATTTATGTGTATTATCAAATAATGAATATATATTGTTGATAATAAATAAAAGTATATTCATGTTTACATCTTCAAGCTTACCTGACGGCAGGTTTCTATCCTTCGACTCAATTTTGAAATCTTTCTTTTCCCTGCTAGATGAGAATCTGCTGTCCCCTTGGTCCGGGCAGCGTCCATCGACTGTCCTCGCGCACTTCTCTTCTCCCCCTTGCACTTGTTTCTTTCCCCTTGCTTTTCTCGACTTTTTCTTCTTTCTTGTTTATGCTAAAGGATGACTTGCTGGTTCTGGGATTGTGCAAGTTCTCTTATTTGTTCAAAGTACTTGTCATGGTCTGAAAATAAACAGGAAAAGAGAAAATATAAATAAGAAGGAAAAAAAGCAGCACAGTGTTTTGTTTAAGATCTATGAAATTATTGGAATGGTAAATCAATAATCTATCCTGGTCATTGGACATAGCCAGTACAACAGTATTGAGAAAGAAAAAAGCCACTGATGTACCAACAACATGACATCAAACAGGTTAGTGAAGGAAAACAACTGTAGTTTAATGACAGTTACATTGTGAGAGCTGTAAGGAAAACTCCCAAAATAAGTCAACAACAACCTTCACAGAGGAAGGGTGATGGTCTCACAATACACCATGAAGCAGAAATATAGAGGCCACACGATGTAAACACTCATCAGATGTGAGAATCAGAAGGCAACATTGTAATTTGCACATAGATGCACATAGGATAAGCCACCATTTTTCTCCACCAAATTGTGGAGAAAGAAAGGATCTGCACATGCCCCAAAACATACCAGCTCATCTATGAAACATGGTGGTGGAAGTGTCATGGCTTGGGTTTACTGTACATGACTGCTTCTGAAACACACTCACTAATCTTTTTTTTTTTTTTGATGATGATGTAACTCCTGATGTTAGCAACAGAATAAATTCAGAAGCCTACAGATACATTCAGTCTGCCAATTTACAGGGAGGAACTTCCTTCAACACAACAAAGGACTTTAGACCGGATAATTCGTTCACCAGACCTCAATCCAACTGAGCAGCATTTCACTGAAAGGAAAAAGCCACTGAAACAAACAACTGCAAGAAGTTGCAGCAAATGCCTCTAAAAGTACCCCAAAAGAAGAATGCAGCAGTTTAGTGATGTCAGCAAATATAAACATGTTCACGGTAAAGAAAATCAAGAATTGACCTTTCTTTTCAAATTCTAGTAAAAAAGGACTGTATATAGACTTGTTCATTACAGGTAAGGAAGGAAAGCAGAGGGGAGAGAGAGAGAGAGAGAGAGAGAGAGAGAGAGAGAGAGAGAGAGAGAGAGATCGACAATACACGTCTAACATAGACTAAACAGCTTGTATCAGAAACACACACAAGCTGCAAAAATCTCTGCAAAACCCAAGGACATTTAATGACACAGTGTACATAACTTAGCAAACTTAATTTGGCAGATATAATGCAAATCAGTTCCTGCTTGTTAATAATTCATAATGCAATATGGCACAACCATTAAATAGGTTACACCCTGTCTGCATTGTATAAGCCTCTACAGCAAAACTCTGCACTGCTTCTTATCCTTCTAAAACAGAATATTCAAAAATCTGTAAATTCTGTTCATTATTATTAGATCTCACTGAGGTACCAATCGTGTCATTCATAAATGAATAAAACAAATAAATAAAGCTAATTACATTCAAAATACCAAACACTGCCAATCGTAACTGATAATCCAGCGTCAGCATGCAGTTTGCAAATGTGAAGGAAAAGAGAACCTTTTGTTAATGCATTAGTCCTTCATTTGAGTAATATTACAGAATCTGTGCTATATTTGTGTATCCGAAGCACCACAAGATGCAGGATCAGGAGTTTTAGGCAGAGGAACCACACGCTCGAGTTATTTAAAAACGCTTAGATTTGAACCCACATTTTTGTGTTTATGCAATAATCAGATTTCAACAATGGAAAAATTGTTTAACTAATTTTTGCACTTTTGTCTTTGACTTTGTCGTTTTCCCCGCCCAAAGATTTTTATTCTAGCACCTATGTCACAATCGTTTGTGGTTTTCATCACTTGTTATATATTTATAGCACTCGTTATGTATTTTATATATAAGCAATTATGAAAGGAATATATATGATATTGGAAACATGGGACGGAAAAATATAAACCTCTAGATCTATTGTATTTTACTTATTTTCAGAAACATCCTCTAGCTGGCTAAATGTTTCCCTAACTGTTGCCTCTGTGTTGTGAATTTTATGAATGTCTAATGTACATGAGATGAGGTTAGGATTGGGTGTGCCTCATGTGTTATGAATGTGAATAAGGAGCTAGTGGGCAGGAACTGCTTTCCATGCAGCTGAGTCTGATTCATTAGCTGCAATAAAATCCACTGATTGTTTTGATAGCCGCACAAATGCGAATCAAACTCATTCATACATCATTCCATGCAATACAGGAAGAACGACGGGAACGACGGCTCTAAAAGGACACGTACCAAAAAATAAAAGTAAATACACTGTTCATTAGGCAGCCAGCAAAGGCAAACTTTTGTCCCTGAAACTAGTAAGAGGGAAAGAACTAAGATGATTTAGACTGTGCGATCCCTGTAACTTTGCAAGCTATCATTAAATCTATGAGGATGTTTATTGTCTATCAGCATGCAGCCCTGCATCTGTATATTATGCTTTGATAAACTGCATCGAGTTGGTTTTCAGTCGACTATAAACAGAGGTGCTAACAGGATCTGGTTCTGAAAACCGCAATGGTGCCTGATCCAATCAATTAGAACAAGTTGAGCTCAGTGCCAGTGTGTCTCCTCCAGTTTTATGTCCAAACTGCTTCACACGGCTCAGGGTTGGACTAAACAGACTGAATCAAATGGACAGGATAAATGGATGGAGGGTAAACAGAGGATATCCTTACAAGAATACCAGATGAAATAATATCTATGCACTCAGTCTAACTAAATAAGGAACCATGATGGAAAAACAAATCTATAAATTATAGGAATGAAATTGAATATAAAAACATTATCCAGAATGAACAAATATTATGAAATGAATATGAATAGGACATGCCTTATTAATTTTTAATTTTTTTTCGCAGGGAATCTGGTTGAGACTAAAGATTACTATAATACATATTATTAACTACATCGGTTTGACAATACTGTGTCCAGATACAAGCAAAATAGGAATGTGAGAGCAGGATTGATGATTTGTCAGAATCAGAATTCACACTTTGTTTAGTGTCAGGTTTATTCAGTCCCCCTCCGCTTCCTGGAACAAACCTCGGTCTATGAACATGCACCTGACCTTACCACGAGTGTTCACTGAGCTGGTTTGACCTTGCTTAGTTCCTTGATTCCAGTGATTAGTCTTTGCCTAGTGCTTTGTCCTGTTTGATGATCACACACTTCATCTTTCATCTTGGATTTCTCTGCTCTCGTTAAAGGAAATGAATGCAACTGAGTCTGTCTCTGTCTCAGCCCTCCATTTCATGACAGGTGAGAGTGCTGACATTACAATCCCCCCACCCACCACCCACCCCTCTCTCCCTCTCCCTCTCTCAAGAGTTTTCAGAGGCACAGCGGTTGAATAAAACAGCAAAATAACCAAAAACAAACCCTTTTTTAGGCCATAGCCACTTGAGGTTTACATCTAAATAAAGATACAGATATGAATGTATACTGCACAATTGTTTTATATTTCTATTTTTACGGTGCAAGAACATAGATTATAATCATAACTCACTCTCTCTCTCTCTCTCTCTCTCTCTCTCTCTCTCTCTCTCTCTCTCTCTCTCTCTCTCTCCCACATCGAAACCATACAGTAAGGTTGGCTGTGGATAAACTTCCTTGGATAATCTTAAGGCAATGATAGTCCAATTATTGTCCAATAATAGTTCAATTATTACAAAACGTTTCCACTCAAGTCTCCATCAATATACAGTTCTGTACACTTTATGGTAAATTATAATATAGTTTAAGTTAAAACGATCATGAACTGGAATTGATCCATTTCTGTAAGATTGCTTTGTGACAATATGCAATTTTAAAAGTGCTATACAAATAAAATGTAGTAAATTTGGGGCACTAATGAAAAACAGACATTGGCATTGCATAACGCTTACAATAAATTAATGCTAGTGTCGCTAATATATATAGAAAATATCCTTATTAGTCCTGAAAAGACTTTGGACCACTCTAATGCTTGTTTATCATGACAAAGTTGTGCAGTTGTATTACTAGAGTTCACAGACTGTACATGAAGTGTCATGAAATGTAGACTTGGCAAGATCTTACTAGGGTAACAGTGTGTGACCTGCATGTCATCACTCGTACTGCACATGTTGGGTGCTTCATCTAAAACTAGTTTAAATGTAATATTACTATGATACGAAATGCATATTTCGTTTGTAATACCTATTTTTTATCTGTTATTTTTAGAAGAATGGTAATGACATACTTCTTATGGCATCTTGGATTTATGAACTCTTTTCACCAGATGCTGAAAAAATAGAATTTCCTCCAAAGTATTCCTGTTTTTACGTAGCCTACCAGAGGTAAATTATTCATAGAAAAAAGCCCAACAGAAACAGATGTTTCTCACACAAATGTTGTTTGGCAGGAAGGAAAGGTGTAGAAGACAGTAGTGAGAGCAGAGATACTGTATGGGTTAGAGACTGTAGCAGTGAGGATAAGACATGAGGCAGAGAAGGAGGTAGCAGAGATGAGGATGTTGAGGTTCTCTTTAGGAGTGACGAGGATGGACAGGATTAGGGACAGCTCAGGTTGACTGTTTTGGGAACAAGGTCAGAAAGGCTAGGTTGAGATGGTTTGGACATGTACAGAGGAGGGAGATGGTTATATTGGTAGAAGGATGTTGGAGATGGAGCTGGCAGGTAAGAGGTCATTTGAAAAAGAATTCATTTGTTTACACTGATTAAAGTCGATTTCCATTCCGCTGGTAGACTTGAACACCAGTGTACTGGTAAAAAGGGTTAAATAAAAAAAAAAACACTTATTAAGCACACTATTATTATCATATCATCTGTGTTGCTCACTCTCTGGCTGACTGATGATGTGTGTAATGTGGCTTTCATCTTCCCCTACATGTGTGCACATCCCCCAGCTTTCCTGTTGTGTGTATACAGCCGTACACATGGTAAAACACCTGCTTTCACGTCCAGATTCTTATTTTCATGCATATGTATGAACAAGCCAGAAATCTTCATCTGTGTTGCAGAAAGCACATATTTGCATTTAGGGAAGCTGCAAACTCCAAAAAAATGTTTGTGTGTATGAATTACGTTCACGACAGGGAACACGATTAAAGAAAAACTCTTTTAAGGCAGCCAGAGGGTTTGATTCTTGTGCTCATCACCAATCTCTTTTGATCAAACTGTCCATGAAATTCTAAAACTGATATTAAAGAGCTGATGTCAAAACATGTACAAAACCAACGTGCCGTGACAACAGTCTCATTTGTCTCAGTAGAGACTCAAAGCTCTAATCATGAGCAATGCATCCATGTCATAGAAGTAATTATTCCGAATAATTAGAACAAAACACTCTGCTATAGTTCTGCTCAACACTCCTACATCACCTTTGTGACAGACAGTGTGCAACACTGACAAGAGAAAGAACGAGCGTTTCTAATTCTAAGTGATTTACAACAGCTGATGTTTAATTATTATTTAGATGTTATTAATGCAATTAAATCTCCAAAAGTGAAAATGGAAAATATGCATTTAAATTCTGAGGCAAATTCTAAATAAATCAACTGCTATCTATCTATCTATCTATCTATCTATCTATCTATCTATCTATCTATCTATCTATCTATCTATCTATCTATCTATCTATCTATCTATCTATCTATCTATCTAGGGTTATAGGCAAATCTGTCTGTCTGTCTGTCTGTCTGTCTGTCTATCTATCTATCTATCTATCTATCTATCTATCTGTCTGTCTGTCTGTCTGTCTGTCTGTCTGTCTGTCTGTCTGTCTATCTATCTATCTATCTATCTATCTATCTATCTATCTATCTATCTATCTATCTATCTATGTGTTTGTCTATCTATCTATCTATCTATCTATCTATCTATCTATCTATCTATCTATCTATCTATCTATCTATCTATCTATCTAGGGTTATAGGCAAATCTGTCTGTCTGTCTGTCTATCTATCTATCTATCTATCTATCTATCTATCTATCTATCTATCTATCTATTTATCTATCTATCTATCTGTCTGTCTGTCTGTCTGTCTGTCTGTCTGTCTGTCTGTCTATCTATCTATCTATCTATCTATCTATCTATCTATCTATCTATCTATCTATCTATCTATGTGTTTGTCTATCTATCTATCTATCTATCTATCTATCTATCTATCTATCTATCTATCTATCTATCTATCTATCTATCTATCTATCTATCTATCTAGGGTTATAGGCAAATGAAATATGAAAATAAAACATTACTAGAAAGCTATTCCTACCATATATATATTACACACATTTATTCATAGTCTATCAGGTTGCAAATTTTACACACATTTAAAAATACAATGTAAGCATCAGAATATGAATTTTAAAACGTGACTCACAATGAAATAAATGTGCTTTTAAATCCAGGAGTTTTTAATCATCAGATCTTTTTTACTTCCATCCCCATTCCAGGCATCAGTAGCAGCTGCACAAAACTGTGAAATCATACCATGTACCATGACCTTCATCTCGAATGTCTAGATGCATTTATGAGGAAGCATTTGTCCACCTCGCCCTGTTAAACATGTAGAGCGCTCGGTGTCTGTATGGGGGGGATATAAAGCCGTGCGGAAATATGAATGCTGTAATGAAGGATTAGGACGCAACACCTGGGCTCTTCAGTACTGTTTACCATGCGGTCACCTTCAGCTCATCGCCGCCCCTCCCACACCTCTCGTCCTTTCCTCCTCTGTGATGTAGCTTGATTTCTCTACATGTTTCTACAGTAGCAGTGCACACAAAATGTTCAATGCTCAAGCTCATCCAGTTCGAGTATATTTTGGAAATGCACTATGTGCTGTTAGAACAGAAAACAGGTGTTTATGTGTAGATGAATGTGTGGACAGGTCACACCTGCTTAATGAGATTGCAAGAGGTTATGCACTCTGTGTTTGTGCAGTTTAGCCTTGACATTGAATAACGAATCACTTGTATTCTCATACTTGTTTGCTTAACACCCATTTTTGGTACATAATCCTAGTCTGCACTAGTTATCAGTGGGTGGTGGACAGTGGTGATTGAAATGTTTAAGGCTCTGAGTTGCTGATCAGGAGGTTGTGGCAAACTGGCATTGCTTGGCTATTAACCCTCTTTCAACTAGGGTATGCAGAGAAAATCATTTCGCTGTGCTGTAATCAGTGTTGTGCTAGTTACTAAGAAATAGTAACTAGTTACAGTTACTAGTTACTTCATTCAAAAAGTAACTCAATTACTTTGTTGTTTACTTACACAAAAAAGTAACGCATTACTGTTAAAAATAACTTTAGTTACTTTTTTAAAGAAATAATGAGCATATTTCCACTTTGTAAACTCGTCTTGCCTTGAATACTTGAATAAACGGAAACATGCCCACAGTGCGGCGTCTTTGTGTTTATAGTGGTTGACATCCACCAATCCTACAATGCGTCACTGCTGTAAACAGGTTGTAAATAGGTTACACTTCAGCCAAAATGAATTAATTTAAAAAAGTAACGGACAACCGCACCATATGATAATGGTAACGGAGTGCGTTAGAGTATTAGTTATTGTCAAAAGTAACTGCGTTACAGTAACACGTTACTAGTAACGAGTTATTGCCCAACACTGGCTGTAATGTATATGTAAAAAATAAATCAAGACTTCTTCTTATCATAGGTGACACTATAATTACCATTATGACTGGGAGAGTAGTAATAACCAGTACAAAACCAGTAGAGTGCAATCATTCCTATTTAAAACCCATATTTGAGAACTAATCCTAAACTGCAATAGTTATCATAGATGACAATATAATTACCATTATGACCGTGAGCTTAATAATAAGAAGTAAAATCATTCAGCACCGACTGCTTTAGTGCTAAATTGTGATTCACAGAGCTGTACCGGTCGGTCTATGGGCTGATTTTCTTTCATTGCTCGAAAATGTATTTTTTTTCTAAACTGGACTAATTCACAATTTACTGTCATGGAGCTACTGTCATATCAATACCAGCTCCAACATACTGAAGTCTGAAACTGAGACAATATGGCTGTAAAAGTCAAAAAGTACCACAATAATACTTTTGCCATCTCATAATAAGGCTGTTCAGTATGCACACTGCAGCTCTTATTCGGTGTTACACTAATATTTCCCCAAGGTGTAATAGAAATGCCTTCACCTTACTGTTAGGAGAAACCCAGAAGACCAACACTTCTGAGGCCCACCATGAAAACCACTTATTTATTCTCATCCATCTATTTACTACATTATAAGTATACATTAATTAATTTGAATAATATATTGCAATATTGATTTAGGTAGCTAGTACATAACTGGTGTATTGTAGCTCCTTATATATAAAACATTCAAAATATGGCAGTTTATCACGAACAACTGATCCATCGAGGTTAAATCGGCTTTTTGATATTATCAGATATTTTAAAGATAGACGTTTAATTGAGTCTATTTACTGAACAACTAAATCCAACTAAAACCTTGAGAGTAACCAGACTCGTTGTGCATGTATAAATTATTTTCCTGTCTGGATCCAATAAAATGGATTTAAGTGATGTTGTAAAGGAATTTAATGGCACTTTAAATTAATTATAATGTGCCATTTTTTTCTAACACCTTACATTTAGTGTCCAACACTAAATGTACCTGCAACCTTTTCTGCTTTCTGTGTGCTCAAGGGAATGACAATGTAGGTAGAATTATGCTGATCAAGTACAACTTGGAATAATCTCTCTCTCTCTCTCTCTCTCTCTCTCTCTCTCTCTCTCTCTCTCTCTCTCCCCCTCTCACTCCCTCTCTCTCCCTCTCGCTGTCTCTCTCTCTCATACACCCCAGGAAGTACCCATGCTGCCCAAACTGTTAAAAATAATTAAATTTAGCTTTATTTATATTAAATAAATAATTATATTATATTAAATGAAATAATATTACTCTTAAGCACCAACAATGGCCTTTGTATTCAACATGTATTTCTATTTTATAAAATATTAATATTTCAGTTTTTCTCAGTTGCTTTGGAGCATTTCTCAAATCATCCTTAAGATTTGCAAATCAGTAAGTGCATTCTCAAAACAATGTGTACAAACAGCACAATACATTGGATTTCTTGCAAAAGCCTGTTTTTTTGCTCAGAATCCTTAGTGCTTCTCTCAAAAGTAAGTATTTGTGTCAATGAACATATCATTGCCATCAAAATAACAAATCCTTTTATCATTGTTTACGAACAAGATAGTCAAAAGGTTTAGTCATTTTTTCAATATGACAATGCTTTATTTTAGTATTTCCTGATGTAATCTATGTTTTGGATCACAAGTATTGAAAATGAACGAGGCTGAATTTCTTCTATGAATTTCAACAGCACAAATTTACACATTACTGTATGTGGGATATTGATTGTAAGAGACGGGACATGATTCACACTTATTTTTATTCTTCTTTACTAGTGGACTAACAAAAAAATTACAATATAGTGTCACAAATTAATGTTACAAAAAAGACACAAATTCAAATTCCAAAAGGTAAACATAGCAAACACTTCTTAGGCAGAAGAATGCGCATGCCACACAATACAGTGCAATCTGTCTCTACATCCTGACGTCCCAGTCTGTCGGGCCAAAGATTTTCATCCACATCACAACAGCTATCATCCCTTGGAATACAGCATGGAAAAAATCTTCTGGAATGTCTTATCCAGCCTCTGCAGTCTTCCGCTATGATGTCCTCACATGCTGCATCCATGGCAGCCAGCAGGGTCATCTGAGTATGTGTCTGGCAATCATAGACCTTCCACCTCCATGCTGAATAGAACTCCTCAATTGGGTTGGGAGAATTTGCATCAGCATCCTGTTATGGGTCAGAAACCATTGCCTGAAGGTGTTTGAGTGATGGAAACTCACATTATCCTAAAGTATCACATACTTTGGTAAATCATCTCGAAATGGACCCTTCTCATCATCAGGGATGAGAGCCCTTTAAAGGTGAGGAGATGCTGTGTGTTGTATAGGCCTATAAGGGGAATATGAGATACAGTAGTAGACACACCCTGCTCTGACATAGCAGTACACATAGTGATATTTCCTCCCCGTTGGCCTGGCAAAAGCAACAGTAGCTCTGTGGCCGATGACATTTCGACCACTTCTAATGCTTTTGCTCAGATTGAAGCCAGCCCTCTTCCACATATATAAAGTTGTAAGGTGGGTCACTTGACAACCCAGAAGATACCCAATTAGTTATGCACATTCATTTCATTTCACAAGATACAGTTATATCAAATGTACACATATTGCATGTTTTTTTCCTACAGCAATAGCAAATGTACTGTACATAGGTCACACATGCTGTATTATATATAAGTCACTATAAGAAGTTTATGTAAATTAGATAAAGTATGTCCATAGATGTTTTACCTGTACATACTGGTACACTCCCCTTCATTAGTCCCATTCAAGGTTCATCTGCACAATTCATCAATTCAAGAAACATTTACAAGAAACGTTTAATAGAACTGTGAAGTTCAAATTTCAACAACTGATTTGAACCATTGCACTCAATGACCTGTGCAATGAAATGATGCCTAAATGTTTTGGGGGTTCAGACCATTTAGGTGAAACCAGTATAATACATTTTGATCAACATGACGTAAACAACTGATAATGTAGGAAACAGCAGATACTTGTACACAATCCATTAAAAGATGTACCAAAGCATTCGCAATTGGATCGAAGCAATGAGAAATGTTCATATGATGAGCACAAATGACTAAATGATGTGGAGGTTGAACAAGTAGTTTTGAGAATTTCATTTCTGATCTGAGAAATGTTCCAAAACGACTGAGAAAAACTGTAATGCAGATAGAAGTTGATTCTAGCTGGGTTATTTCCTTGGTATTTCTTTGGTTGGCGTCAAGAAATCTGCAGGTTTCTGGATGTTTAAAAAAGAGCCCATTCTTCCATCACAGGAGGAGGACATGCTTTATAGCAGGTTTTGCAACAGAAAACAGGAAATGGGGAAATATTAGGAACAGCCATTTTCCAGAAGACTTAACAAGACTCAACAGGAAATGAAATGTAGAAAACTAAGGAAACTACTGAACATCGTAAACTCCCACCAATGAGTAGCATCTAAACCTATTTTCCATACTTTCTTATTCGTCTTCTCAGCAATCATACTGTACATAAAAAATGAAGATGAAGAACTGAGGAATAAGTTAAAAGTTTTAGGTTTTTAAGCCAAAAAGCGTGAGTTTGAGACATAATTATGAAAAGCATAATCTGGCAGAAATGTTGCAGTCAGACAAGAGATTAAAATAAGTCTTCTTTTCTTTTTATATTCATAATGCCAGGAGTTATATTTGGTGTAGTCTTTTCGCTGGGTGTCTCTCACCTAACACCATTCCTACTGTGAAGCAGGATAGTAACAGCATCTCTACAGCTTCTCAGCAGCTTGTTGGACTGAAGAACAAATGGCCATAAGCCAATATTACAGTGATAGCTGGCTATGCAAAAGCTGTGATCTGAATCTCATAGAGAGTATGTAGATTATGAACATTTGCCAGGTAGTGAAAATATGTCAAGCAAAAATAGATCCACGATTATATATAGTGCATATCCAAAAAGACTAGAAATTATAACTGCTTTGACTGAGTATTTTAGGCTTTTCTATTTCAAACCACTATATATAGAGAATATCTGGATGAATCAGACACTTAATGTGGGTCAAAAAAAAAAATTCCATATTATCATATAGTAAGGCACTATGTTTCCTCCAAACCTCCTCCCAGCTGTAAAGCATGTTGGAGAGAATATAACGTTTCAGCTAATTCAGCAGAAAGACATCAGAAGCATTGTTATCTGAAGCAGGATGCTCCAGCAAGTCCTAAGAATAATGCTGATGGGGTCCATATGGGGTGATTGGCAAGAATATATCAGAGATGTTGTGCAGCGCTTAACAGGAGCCACATTTATTTGAGACTGTTATCAGTGTGGTTACACGACTTAATATAAATCCACAAACTTATTTTATAAAATTATGGTTTAAAATATATGGCTAATAAAAATATGCTAGGGAAAAATGCTAATGCTACTAAATGCTTCTGCATTATTATAGGTGTAGTTTAGTTTAACCTCAGTTTATGGATTAGTACCTAAACAAAAATTCTGATGAAGACACAGAATCGGATAACGAAATGGAATAGCTGTCGAAGCGACTTGAACCGTATGTAATTCAAAATCAAGATGAAATGAGTTGCATGAAATAAATTGGGGTATAAATGCACTAAAAACAACTATGTAATGCTGTTAGAGGCCAATATAAAACACATTTATTTTTTATTCACAATTTTTTAAGTTACAGTTTAGGTTACACAGTAGGTATGCAGTAAAAAAACAAAGTAATTGACACTTAGGGCAGTCAGGCTTGAATTGGTGGGAAATTTCCACAGTAGTCAACTCAGATATGTCGTACATCAGTGTCTCTGAAAGGAATGTGTCCAAAGACGAAGACCCAAATTTCTAGAATGGCCTAACATGGAGCTGCAGGCATCAAACCTAATAAGACTTTCCTGTACAACAAGGCTTGTGACATTCACAGCCTTAAAACAAACAGAGCCCAGTGGACAACTTGAGTGTCCTTGAAGCTTTATGTTTTTGCCACTGCTATAAAGTTTTAGTGTTGTAGATACAGTAGAAGACAAGCTCTTTTTAAAGGACATTCATCTAGTACTCAGTAACTGTGACCGTCACACTGATTTGATGTTTTTAATCCACAAAATGCTCTAATGAAAATAATGTGCAATGCCATGTTTCCACTAGAATGGGCAGCAAAATGCCCAAATATTACATATAGCAGCTTTAATATTCCATGCCCTGTGATTGTACCACATTTAGCAACTTGGCTTGTACTTGTACTTATCATATGATTCGATATAAGACGCTTGGTTTTACACATCTGCGTACCAAGAGATCCACTTAACAGTTTGTGTAATAACATAGACTTCAATATAAAATACTTCTTATATAACATCAGGCGTAAAAAAATCTAAACACCGCATTGTACTTTACAGTACCGCTGCATCTGTGCCGACATCACACGGACAAATACAGGTACACTGTCTCATTCAGCTGCTGCTTTAAACCAGCGGTCCCTGGCTAATTCAATCCGGGTTAAAGAAAAGAAGAAAAATGTATTTCTGTTTCAACTGTCAGGGCTTCAGTAGGTTAAGCTCGTTTCGTTAGATGTTCTGAGCTAATGGCAAATGAGCCATATTTCATTTTGTTAAATTCTGTGTTCCATTCACAGCTTTTTTTTTCATTATATGTAACAGAGTGTGTTTATATCAAGCACTGTCTCATTATTATTTTTTAGTTATTCTATTTTTACCATGTTGGAGGTTTTAATCAACTGATAGTGGAAAGGCGAATAAGTCAGCGATGCTTATTTTTTGCTGTTTGGAAAATGTAAAGTGTTGAGATACTACCTACTCCTCATTTATTGTGTTAATATGGCTATAGCATATTATGTAATATAGCATTAATATGTACTGTAGCTGCAGTAATATCACATCCACACAAGGAAAGTCAGACAAACCTGTGTCTGTTGGGGTGGGGGTGGGGGTTGGCGGGGGGTTGTGTCTGTGTCTCAATTCATTTAAGACACGGAAATCTCATTTTGGGAAAAGCTCAATCCCTGTAGACACTGCGGTTTGTGGAAGAGTTAATTATCAGAGTTACTTGGCTAACTGCTGTATGCGAGTGTGTGACTCCATGTGAGTATGTGTGAGAGAGGAAATCGTAACCCATCTCTTGCTCTCCATCCGTCTTCTGCTACATAGATTCACAAAAAGCAGAGTCA
>NC_062520.1:23129280-23139280 GCF_022655615.1 Tachysurus fulvidraco | reverse complement strand
ACTTTAAATGATTTCTTTTTATTCTTGAACTGACTGCTATTCTGTCCACAAATTCATTTTAATGGATCATAAAGATGCTTCATTCTGGCTCTCCTATGAGTCTGCATAATCAGACCAATAAGAGCTAACTCTTAAAAAAAAATTGCTTACTAGTTTAATTTTAAGTAGCTGATGGCTAATTAAAAAAAAATCAGAAAAAATAAACATTGTGTTTTGAAAACTTTGTAAATAATTCCTAAAAGCATGCTACATATTTGCATTGGCAAACAGTGCACAATAAACATTTAAAACATTGCTTAAAGCTCATTTCCACTGTTATGCTGACGATACACAGTTATATATCTCATCAAAACCAGATGAAATAGCTAAATTGTCCAAATTAACTGAGCATGTTAGAGAGATACAAGATTGGATGAGCTGTAAATTTTTTTTTTTGTAAAGACTCTCACAATTCAACATCAATTTAGAGAGATGTACTCTTACTAGTAGCTCGACAGTGAAAGACTTGGGTGTTATATTAGAGAGCAACTTGTCTTTTGAAAATCATATAGGCCATGCAAAAACAGCCTTCTTCCACCTTAGAAATCTTGCCAAGCTGAGAAACATCCTGTCCGTATCTGATACTGAGAAGCTAGTTCATGCTTTAAAGACCTCTAGTAATACATTACTAGGTGGTTGTCTTGCATCTTTAATAAATAGGCTAGAGTTAGTACAAAATGCAGCTGCCAGAGTTCTCACTAGGACAAGAATGATGATCATATAACCCCAATTTTATCATCTCTACACTGGCTACCTGATAAGTTTAGAATTGATTAGAAACTGCTGCTACTTACGTACTGTACAAGGTTCTTAATGGTTTAGCTCCCATGTATCTAACTAGTCTTCTAACACGTTACAATCCTTCACGCTCTCTGAGATCACAAAACACAGGACTTCTGGTAGTTCCCAGAATATCTAAGTCTACTAAAGGTGGTAGAGCATTTTCTTATTTAGCTCCCAAACTTTGGAATAGTCTTTCTGATAGTCTTCGGGGCTCAGACACACTTTCCCAGTTTAAATGTAGATTAAAAACTCATCTCTTTAGTCAGGAGTACACATAATACATCTCATACTATTGTGCACTATTACTGTACATCAGACTTGCAAATATTATGAACAGCAGATATGTTAATCCCTCTCCACTGCTCCTCTCTTTCTACCCATCTTGAGGCATTCAGAAATTGTACCAGCTCAGATCGTCTTCCGTGCGATGAAGATTTTGGACCTCCACTGAGATGAGGCTGAATCTGATGAATCCTGAGGCATCTAGAGATCTACCAGCTCCATTTAGACCCAGTTAATACTTAAGAGGATATGTGAACTCCATGTGATCTTTTGCATCAATACAACATTGGTAAGACTGTCTATTTATAATCACACCCTCCAGTGTCAACCATATGAGGATGAGGTTCCCCTTTGAGTCTGGTTCCTCTCAAGGTTTCCTTCTTTACCATCTAACGGAGTTCTTCCTTGCCACTACTGCCTGAGTCACCTCAGAATTGCTCATAGGGGATAAATACATACACAATGTGAACTAAATATATCTAATATTAATCTTGAATTTTGTATTCTATTAATCTTTATATTATTCTTTATATTAACCTTTTGTTCTATGTTTATGTTCTGTAAAGCTGCTTTGAGACAATGTCAATTGCAAAAAGCCCTATACAAATAAACTTGAATTGAATTGAATTTAAAGTATAGGTTGCATGTAAATGTCTTTGTTCTGATGTTCACCCCAATATAGAGTGTACTACATACATTAAGTAACATCACGGTTAGCTTAAATCTTAACAAGATGCAGTACATGTCAAAGTAACATCTACATGAAATCCAGAACTCAAGTTTTTCCACCAGAACATTGTCCAGTGCATCACACTGCATCTGCCAGCCTTCCTTCTTCCCATAATGCATCCTGTTGCGTTCTCTTCTCCAGGTACAGTAAGTGACATATGTGCATTTAGCCATCCACATGATATAAAAGAAAATGTGATTAATCAGACTAAGTCACCGTCTTCCACTGCTCTATGGTCCATTTTTGATGCTCATGTGACCACTGTAGGGGTCTTCAGTGGTGGACAGGAGCATCAAAAATGGACCATAGAGCAGTGGAAGACGGTGACTTAGTCTGATTAATCACATCATAGTCAGCATGGGCAGCTTCTCAGCTGCTACTCAGCCACACACAGCAAAGATTCACTGTGTGCACTGACACCTTTCTATCATATCCAGCATGACCTTTTTCAGCAATTTGTGCTACTTCTGTGGGATCTCATTCACGCCAGTGCCTCTTCCTGTACAATAAATTTATACCGTAAAATGCATCATTAACATTTTCCATCTCAAGCAAATCAAAAATCATTGGTACTGAACAGCCTTTTGTTAATGTGTCTATGTATAAGGTATTGTTTTGTTCTAATTTGTTACTGATTAAATAAATCAACCTATTTATTGAGTGCTGAGTATTTGAAACCAACCTTTAAGCACATCATCACCTGCCAATATAATTACACTCTTCCTTTCAAAAAATCTCCAGATTTATTCAATTGTTGTGGGATCTTCTTTCCTCAGAGGTTTTAGATCCAGGAATTAAATAAATCCAAGATGTTGATCTTCTTTTTCTTGGAAGTGTCCTTTGGGTCATGATCATGCAGGAAGGTGATATTTTCCTCCATCTTCAGCTGTCTAACAGACACCTGCTGTTTTTGTGCAAAAAAGACATTATTATTAGACAATATTCACTTTATCTTGACTAGATCCTGAGTCTAAACTGAAGAGAAGCAGCTCCATAACACCATGATGCAACCACTATGCTTCAATGTAAATATTGTGTTCTTTGGGTGAAAAGCTGTCAAATCATTTAGAACTACTGTATGCCCAAAAGGCTGTATCTTGTTCTTATCAGACCATAAGACAATTTTATATTTGATTTTACTTTGTAATAAAAGGCTTCCATCTAGCTGCCCTGTCCCATAGGGAAAAGATGAGGTACAGTATAGTATAACAGGGATCATTATTACATGCAGACAGTAACCAGAACTTGCTTGTTATTCCTACAGCTAAGATCTCTTACAGCCTCCCTGATACATTTTCCGTTTGTTTTGGGAGAGACATCCTGTTCTTCCTTAGTTGAATCTGGCCTTTACAGTGTTACATGCTACGATAATTCAATTCAATTCAATTCAATTCAATTCAATTCAATTCAATTCAATACATTTGTATAAATCAAGCAAGTTTATAGAAGTATAGAAAGAGAATAAAGAATTTGTAAGGTTTACAAGTAAATTACTCTAACATTTATCCCTAATGAACAAGCCTGAGGCAAAGGTGGTGAGGAAAAAACAGACTCAGAAGGGAATCTTATCCTCACTTGTGTGATCCTCATATGAAATTCTTTTCTACCCTTCTTCTGATCCATACCTTATGAAGATGAGGTCCTGCTCATGCTTTCTAAGCTCTTCATAGACCATGGTTTCAGCAGTCAAATGAAACAAAAACATCCTACAGAAATGGCTGATTATTATTTAAGTTTTACTTAGAATCGTGTCACTGATGACAGATGTGTGTACGATCATTCCACTTGTACATGTACATGTACATCTTTTCCTTAAATGTTTCTGTTTGTTTTTCACCATCATTTTGTTGGCTACTTTATCATATTAAAGGTTTAAAAAATCTGACAGGATATTAGCTTAGTTTGATTTTATATGTCACACAAAATGGCACATTGTAACAGGAGTGTTTAGAATTTTAATATCCATTGTAGAAAGGTATAACTGCTTAAAGCAGCAACAAGCAACTATACCTAAGTATATTTTATTATGGATACAGTATCAGGCATGGGAAGAAAATGTTTTGACATTGCTGCAAAATGCCTATAAATAATTATTTGCCATCAGCGTTATTACAGAGAAGTCTGAGAATGAAGAATACCCCAAATACATGAAGAATACCCCAAATACATGAAGAATACCTCGAATACATGAAGAATACCCCAAATGCATGAAGAATACCCCAAATACATGAAGAATACCTCGAATACATGAAGAATACCTCGAATACATGAAGAATACCTCAAATACATGAAGAATACCTCAAATACATGAAGAATACCCCAAATACATGAATAATACCTCAAATACATGAAGAATACCTCAAATACATGAAGAATACCTCAAATACATGAAGAATTCCTCAAATACATAAAGAATACCCCAAATACATGAAGAATACCTCGAATACATGAATACCTCAAATTCATAAAGAATACCTAAAATACATGAAGATCACCTGCCATAATTGAACATATTTTAGTTGCCTTTAAAGAGGGATTGTAATGATGTACAGCCATTGAAATGACAACCTTGTATTGAAATTTAGAGCATTGTTTCAGCTGAATAGAGAAGATCAGCCAGCTATTTCTTCAACGGCTTTTATTTTGCTTGTCTATAGTTTGGTCCTTTACACTAAGTTGTGAGTTATAATGTTTTACACTATATTTTATAACTTGTGTGCTTATGTTTAATGTCTACTACTGTTGTCACTTATGCTTTGTTGCTCTTTTATTGAGGATGGAGGGATTTCTGTGCTTCTTTTGTTGTTCTTTTCATTGAATTGTATAGCAATATGTAATTCTATAGAAGCGTAACTATATGTATAGGAGCATTTTTCAGGTTTCGGGTCCTACTTTATTTCTCATTCATAACCTGTTGCAGTTACAGTGTGTTGAACTTTCTTTCTTTCTTTCTTTCTTTCTTTCTTTCTTTCTTTCTTTCTTTCTTTCTTTCTTTCTTTCTTTCTTTCTTTCTTTCTTTCTTTCTTCAGTATGACAGTCACATTGATGTGCATGATACGATTTTTATTGTGATAATATTTACTTTATTACTGAGTAAATTATGATAATGGATCAGATGATTACTTCCCTAGGATGACATTTAATTCTAAATTTAACATCTTGAATATTTGAATGTGCCTTAAAGGTGGAACGATTTGCTATTTGGGCAGCCATTGAGCTGCTACTGACATTTCCACCAAGTGGCCTCAAATCTCTAAATTCCCAAAGGTTACTTACGGCTGCTTTAAAATGTATTATTAACGTATAATATATGTGAATCTATTATATGATGTCAGTAGTTAACAAAAATAGGAACATTGTAAAACATATTGGCACTATATTGGCAAATAAATAACGATAATTATGCAGAATGAACATTGTGGTTTTATTCTAATGATAACCACCATCACTCAAACAAATGTTATAATAAATACTGGATCTCTTTCACACGATAAGCAACAGCACACTTGCAGTACAAACCTACTCTTAAAGTCCCAAGTAGGATTTTAATCTAAAGTGCAGTAGAATGAGATGCCTATATTAAGGGACAAATGTGAATGTAAGATGACTACTAAGCTGCACCAAAATGGGTGAAAAAAAAACATTTAAATTGAAAAGCCAGCAAAAGAACCAATACTCAAAAAGCCCTTACTGGGACTTTAAGCAAAGTTGGTTTTCCAGTCACTTTTAATTTTCAATGCATATAACAGTTCCCCTTCTCAGCTGTGCATCTTGTAATATTTTCCCATACCAGTTAAAATGACACATATTATTTACATCATAAAAATCATCAGTCTGGAGTATCTCATATTCAAAGTAGAAATAATATACCTATTTTACATATTTTCCCTGGCAACAAGTAAGCTTAAATATGTCTTCATGATAATAACACTAATACTGATAGTTTGAGAGAGAGAGAGTGATGAAAAGAATACATTTTCGATATCACTAATAGAACTGAAGGCAATAGTTATTGTCTTTGTGCACTACATATTTAAGTATACAACAATGTGTGTTATAATGGAAATGTTTTGCTGTGTACATTGCTTGTGCAATAAATCTCCCTGTATCACACCCAGTCATGAAACTGTTTACTATTTCATTATAATGTTCAAATCTTATTATTATTATTATTATTATTATTATTATTATTATTATTATTATTATTATTATTATTATTACTATTATTATTATTATTATTATTTTAAGATACATGTCTTAACCTAGCTTATTGCACACTAGTCACAAAATTCTCCTGTCATGTTCTCTCAAACCATGACACATAATCTGTGGATAATCGCTCTCTCTCTCTTTCTCTCTCTCTTGCTCTCTCTTTGCCTTCATCTCACTTTGTTTTGCAAATGTTAAGCAAATTTTCAGAAAATCAGCTAAAGAAAATGTGAATCAGTATTTTGTTTCCATTTATGCTTAAATTCAAAATTTGTAAAAATTCAGGTGGCTGAAAACCCCTCTAACATGGCGAGGCGCTCATGCGCATGTGTGCGTGGTAATGAGGGGGTGGCACAGCAGGCGGTGGCATGGACAGGGGCAGGGGCTGGGACTCTGTGGGGTGGAGAGGGTGGCTGTGGCTGAAGTGTGAGGGTGACTGAAGCTGGAACGCAGCTGCAGACTCTGGGCTGGAGGCAGCGGTGGCACTGGGGGCTGACACGCTGTGCTGAGCGATGAGTTTTGCTGGAGGCTGCTGGGACTGTGCTAGCTGAATGGACACGTCGCTGGAGAGCTCAGATGCACTGCGAGCACGCTGGTGAGGTGGCCAAGCATCAGGCTGCAGGAATTGACCGCTGTAATCGCTGCTCTCAGACAGACGAGGGCGGTAGAGCGCTGGGTGAGGCCGATACATCTCCTCTTCAGTGTACCGCTTCATGAAGAGATACACAGACATCACACCAGCACCCTGAGAGAGAGAGAGAGAGAGAGAGAGAGAGAGAGAGAGAGAGAGAGAGAGAGAGAGAGAGAGAGAGAGAGAGAGAGAGAGAGAGAGAGAGAGAGAGAGAGAGATGAGGTGGGAGAAAGTGTATGAAATTGACATGAATGAAACAGACTGTGTTTCAATACACATTTAATTTCATTTTGTACACAATTGTCATAGAAATATGTGTGAAAAGGGTGACATAAAAGAAAAAATATAGCTCTCATTTGTCTCATTATTCCTTCAGTGGGTAAGTGATGGAGCTGTAATGCAATGTGTGAGATGGTGCAATGATTTAATGCTTTAGCAATTTCTGTCTTGAAAATAGCTCTTCAAATCAGTACGCTTTCTTTAGCTTGCTCTCTCAGACAGACAGACAGACAGACAGACACACACACACACACACACACACACACACACACACACACACACACTACACACACCACACACACTACACACACACAACACACACAACACACACACAACACACACACAAATTGCTCCCTAAGCAACCGTGATATCATGGTAGTGAGGAGACCCTGCTGATTCAGGCAGAATAAATAGTTTCAGCCAGTACTACAATTTTGCTAAATACTTACTCTAGCAGAACACATAGACAAAATGGCTGACTGACAGCTTCATGCCTCAAAATCAATCCCCGCCGTACCGCTTTCACGTCCTGTCATTGACTTTCCTTTCCTTTCCTTTCCTTTCCTTTCCTTTCCTTTCCTTTCCTTTCCCTTCCCTTCCTTTCCTTTCCTTTCCTTTCCTTTCCCTTCCCTTCCCTTCCTTTCCTTTCCTTTATTTTCCTTTCCTTTCCTCATTTCAACCCTGTGCCCCTGCACTAGTGAAAAACAAGTGTTATTAAGATCTAATCAACCTTCATTTCCAAACAGATTTGGTCCTCAGGCTGAGCTCAATCTCACTGAAGTGATCACCGACTGCCTTCTCATACAGTATCTGCATTTATAATAATAACCAAGTAGGAACTGAAATTGCTTGAAATGCTGAAGACTTGTGATCATTGCATTCACAGTATAAAATAAGCAGCACTTCAGGTAAGTGGGGAGCAAATTTACTAAGGAGTTGTATGTCTTAAACATCTTAACTTGTGTAGCTGGGACAATCAGTTTGACACAAATATGTGTAAGAAATAGATCATTTTTGAAATGTCAGACCTCTTTGAGGAGGAAAGAGCTGGCAGCAAACGCAAAGGACCAGCCATAGTGATAGTTAAAGAAGTGCTCCGGTTCTCTGGGCCGGTTCATCACCTCATCGTTTATACTGGAGATATAGAGCACTAATCCCACCACCAGACTCAGACCTGAGAGAGAGAGAGAGAGAGAGAGAGAGAGAGAGAGAGAGAGAGAGAGAGAGAGAGAGAGAGAGAGAGAGAGAGAGAGAGAGAGAGAGAGAGAGAGAGAGAGAGAGAGATCATAAACAACAACAAAATCTCTAGATCATTGAGAGAAGCCATGGCTTTAAGTGGATGGCTTTTTTTTATTGATGTAACAAAAACAAACCACTGCCATGAGTCAAATAACAAAGAAACTTAAAAGTTTAACTCTGGGGCTGATTTCTTTTTATTCCAGACTATAAAATCCTGTAATGGACTGTTGTGTCGTGTCGTTATTACACTTAGATTTAATGTATGTTAGGATTAATTTATTAGGATTAAAGTCCATGTCACATCCATTTCAAACCATCAGCAGTTATACAAGAATCATGGGAAATAAAATAGCACGGGTAAAATACATGAATAAAAAGATTAACTTACAAGATTACATAATGCTTTACATACTAAGCCTTGCTTAGTACTTTCAAACACGTTCTGCATACACATGCAAACACACACACACACACACACACACACACACACACACACACACACACACACACACACACACACACACACAGACACCATGCCTCAGGCAGGACATCAGGACATGAACTCCATCTGGATACATCGCTTCACACAGGCACCCTGCTGCAATGTATGTCCTATATGAGAGCTGGACACACACACACACACACACACACACACACACACACACACACACACACACACACACACACACACACACACACACACACACACACACACACACACACACACACACACACACACACACACACACACACACACACACACACACACACACACACATACACACACACTCCTAGTTCAGTCATAGAATGTCCCGCTAATCTAACGCATCACATGCTCTTCCTTCTAACTGCAACTGACATGAAGGTTAAAAAAAGGTGGGAGAATTTCTTTTCTTCCTGAATAGTGTGTCAGTGGAAGCTGGAAAGCTGAGGGAACAGATTGTGCCAAGATTAAAGAAGCTCTTTCTTGTTCAGATTCAAGGTTAAAGCTACAGTACGGTGATTTAAAAAACACTGTGTGTTAACTGGAGTAAAGTTAGTTGGGTACATGAGCTATTGTCAGGATTTGGATCCCAATGCCAATGTTAGGAAAGCAAATCACTACAATACAACTTTTTCCAAGTTAATTAATAAACATACGTATATTTATTTTTTTACTATGTTTTAAAAAGTTTGTCTTGCCTGAAAAGATCAGCATTTACTTTTTTCCTGTTATGCCCTGTTACATTTGCATAGATTATTTAATATTTTTATTTCTAAAGGGATATTTTATTTTTCTGAACAACTGCAGTGTTGTTTATTAGTTGAATTGAACTTTCTTATATATGGAATAATGGAACTCATTACTCTTGCTTTCCTATTAACTCATATTCTCCTCTTTTTCCTTCATCGGTTGACATTTCCTGCACAATCCCCATCGCACAACAGCTGAAGACTGGTACATTCTGACACGTGAAGCGAGCCACTTTATGTTGCCAAACTGATGCTCATGATGCTTCAAACCCCCTAAAAAACTAGAATTTATTTTATATAAAACCAACATCATTTCCATGTAGATGAAGGGAGTTGTGATAACACAAATTATTTTGTAGGACAAATTGTTTTCGACTTGAATTAAATTAAATGTAATACTTCAGTTATTTCTTCCTGTCAGTGGTTCAAACTATTAATTAGAAACTTGTTTCAGTTCAATTAAGCATAAGCAATGAAATTACATTTTGATGAGAAACGATTTTTATCTAAACTACAGTATATGTAATCTTTTGTCATAAAATACTCATCTCTCTCTCTCTCTCTCTCTCTCTCTC
>NC_062520.1:23100752-23128780 GCF_022655615.1 Tachysurus fulvidraco | reverse complement strand
GAGAGAGAGAGAGAGAGAGAGAGAGAAGGAGAGAGAGAGAGAGAGAGATGAGGTGGGAGAAAGTGTATGAAATTGACATGAATGAAACAGACTGTGTTTCAATACACATTTAATTTCATTTTGTACACAATTGTCATAGAAATATGTGTGAAAAGGGTGACATAAAAGAAAAAATATAGCTCTCATTTGTCTCATTATTCCTTCAGTGGGTAAGTGATGGAGCTGTAATGCAATGTGTGAGATGGTGCAATGATTTAATGCTTTAGCAATTTCTGTCTTGAAAATAGCTCTTCAAATCAGTACGCTTTCTTTAGCTTGCTCTCTCAGACAGACAGACAGACAGACAGACAGACAGACAGACACACACACACACACACACACACACACACACACACACACACACACACACACACACACACACACACACACACACACACACACACAAATTGCTCCCTAAGCAACCGTGATATCATGGTAGTGAGGAGACCCTGCTGATTCAGGCAGAATAAATAGTTTCAGCCAGTACTACAATTTTGCTAAATCCTTACTCTAGCAGAACACATAGACAAAATGGCTGACTGACAGCTTCATGCCTCAAAATCAATCCCCTCCTTACCTCTTTCCTTTCCTTTCCTTTCCTTTCCTTTCCTTTCCTTTCCTTTCCTTTCCTTTCCTTTCCTTTCCTTTCCCTTCCCTTCCTTTCCTTTCCTTTCCTTTCCTTTCCTTTCCTTTCCCTTCCCTTCCCTTCCTTTCCTTTCCTTTATTTTCCTTTCCTTTCCTCATTTCAACCCTTTGCCCCTGCACTAGTGAAAAACAAGTGTTATTAAGATCTAATCAACCTTCATTTCCAAACAGATTTGGTCCTCAGGCTGAGCTCAATCTCACTGAAGTGATCACCGACTGCCTTCTCATACAGTATCTGCATTTATAATAATAACCAAGTAGGAACTGAAATTGCTTGAAATGCTGAAGACTTGTGATCATTGCATTCACAGTATAAAATAAGCAGCACTTCAGGTAAGTGGGGAGCAAATTTACTAAGGAGTTGTATGTCTTAAACATCTTAACTTGTGTAGCTGGGACAATCAGTTTGACACAAATATGTGTAAGAAATAGATCATTTTTGAAATGTCAGACCTCTTTGAGGAGGAAAGAGCTGGCAGCAAACGCAAAGGACCAGCCATAGTGATAGTTAAAGAAGTGCTCCGGTTCTCTGGGCCGGTTCATCACCTCATCGTTTATACTGGAGATATAGAGCACTAATCCCACCACCAGACTCAGACCTGAGAGAGAGAGAGAGAGAGAGAGAGAGAAGGGTAGAGAGAGAGAAGGGGAGAGAGAGAGAGAGAGAGAGAGAGAGAGAGAGAGAGAGGAGAGAGATCATAAACAACAAACACAAAATCTCTAGATCATTGAGAGAAGCCATGGCTTTAAGTGGATGGCTTTTTTTTATTGATGTAACAAAAAACAAACCACTGCCATGAGTCAAATAACAAAGAAACTTAAAAGTTTAACTCTGGGGCTGATTTCCTTTTTATTCCAGACTATAAAACTTCCTGTAATGGACTGTTGTGTCGTGTCGTTATTACACTTAGATTTATGTATGTTAGGATTAATTTATTAGGATTAAGTCCATGTCACATCCATTTCAAACCATCAGCAGTTATACAAGAATCATGGGAAAATAAAATAGCACGGGTAAAATACATGAATAAAAAGATTAACTTACAAGATTACATAATGCTTTACATACTAAGCCTTGCTTAGTACTTTCAAACACGTTCTGCATACACATGCAAACACACACACACACACACACACACACACACACACACACACACACACACACACACACACACACACACACACACAGACACCATGCCTCAGGCAGGACATCAGGACATGAACTCCATCTGGATACATCGCTTCACACAGGCACCCTGCTGCAATGTATGTCCTATATGAGAGCTGGACACACACACACACACACACACACACCACAAACACACACACAAACACACACCACACAGACACACATGCATACACACACCACACACACACACACACACACACACGTATACACACACACACACACACACACACACACACACACACACAC
The DNA here is from genome assembly GCF_022655615.1 of Tachysurus fulvidraco. Taxonomy (NCBI): domain Eukaryota; kingdom Metazoa; phylum Chordata; class Actinopteri; order Siluriformes; family Bagridae; genus Tachysurus; species Tachysurus fulvidraco. Next base: position 23,126,661 of record NC_062520.1, on the reverse strand, counting down.
ACACACATACACACACACTCCTAGTTCAGTCATAGAATGTCCCGCTAATCTAACGCATCACATGCTCTTCCTTCTAACTGCAACTGACATGAAGGTTAAAAAAAGGTGGGAGAATTTCTTTTCTTCCTGAATAGTGTGTCAGTGGAAGCTGGAAAGCTGAGGGAACAGATTGTGCCAAGATTAAAGAAGCTCTTTCTTGTTCAGATTCAAGGTTAAAGCTACAGTACGGTGATTTAAAAAACACTGTGTGTTAACTGGAGTAAAGTTAGTTGGGTACATGAGCTATTGTCAGGATTTGGATCCCAATGCCAATGTTAGGAAAGCAAATCACTACAATACAACTTTTTCCAAGTTAATTAATAAACATACGTATATTTATTTTTTTACTATGTTTTAAAAAGTTTGTCTTGCCTGAAAAGATCAGCATTTACTTTTTTCCTGTTATGCCCTGTTACATTTGCATAGATTATTTAATATTTTTATTTCTAAAGGGATATTTTATTTTTCTGAACAACTGCAGTGTTGTTTATTAGTTGAATTGAACTTTCTTATATATGGAATAATGGAACTCATTACTCTTGCTTTCCTATTAACTCATATTCTCCTCTTTTTCCTTCATCTGTTGATATTTCCTGCACAATCCCCATCGCACAACAGCTGAAGACTGGTACATTCTGACACGTGAAGCGAGCCACTTTATGTTGCCAAACTGATGCTCATGATGCTTCAAACCCCCTAAAAAACTAGAATTTATTTTATATAAAACCAACATCATTTCCATGTAGATGAAGGGAGTTGTGATAACACAAATTATTTTGTAGGACAAATTGTTTTCGACTTGAATTAAATTAAATGTAATACTTCAGTTATTTCTTCCTGTCAGTGGTTCAAACTATTAATTAGAAACTTGTTTCAGTTCAATTAAGCATAAGCAATGAAATTACATTTTGATGAGAAACGATTTTTATCTAAACTACAGTATATGTAATATTTTGTCATAAAATACTCATCTCTCTCTCTCTCTCTCTCTCTCTCTCTCTCTCTCTCTCTCTCTCTCTCTCTCTCTCTCTCTCTCTCTCTCTCTCTCTCTGTGTGTGTGTGTGTGTATGTGTGTGTGTGTGTGTGTGTGTGTGTGTGTGTGTGTGTACGCATGCTTGTGTGTTTATCAGTGATTTCCAGTAAACTTATTTATGTTGCCATGAACCATGAACGAATAGATGGAGCCACTGTAGGAAAAAGAAATAAAAATATTTAGTTTCGCTCACATTCCTGCTTCATTCTCTACCAGCTTAGCAGTGTTTCACAAGTGATCAAAGGTTCCGTTTATCTTTGCACCGACACAGCTTATGAACAGCTTGATAATTACCCAAAATATGAACAAACATGCTGCCCAGAAATTAAACTAAAAAAAAGGTAATAATAATGTGATGTGAAGAGGAATGAATAATTACAAAGACCTTTAAACAGGCTTAATTTAAAATGACTCATTGTCTATTACACACCAGGTTAGAAATATTCAAGAAGATGCAGGTTAGTTATTTTCACTGAACATTTTACAACAAGTAATGAAAAAATAATCTCTCTCTCTCTCTCTCTCTCTCTCTCTCTCTCTCTCTCTCTCTCTCTCTCTCTCTCTCTCTCTCTCTCTCTCTTTTCTTAAAGCTGGACGCCTGTTCATTCTGTTTCATCCAGCTCAGTTTTGTAGCAACACAATCAAAATATATATTTTTAAAAAATCCTCATATTTGATTTACCTTATATGCATTGTAAATTATTACACTACCCAAACAACATTTTAAGAGATTAGAGAAGGCATCATTAGCAGAGTCATTAGAGTAATTCCAGCAGAGCCCAAATGCGTGAGTGCCAGACAGTAATAAACAATAGCAGATGGAGAGTCTTAATGATAAGACAAGGGCTTTAATATAGAACAAGACAACTCTAATCAAATGCAGATGGGATGGCCACACTCCATTTAAGACTGATAATAAAGCATCATATAGAAAGACCTCTATGCTTTAAACATTCATTCATTCATTCATTCATTCATTCATTCATTCTTTCATTCATTCATTCAGTCATTCATTCTATTTGTGTTAGTAAACTATAAGGTATATTGTCTGGCTTTGTATGTTATTAGATAAAATTTTGGGCAATCATATATTTAAATGCAGGTACAGTATATACAGTAAAGAGATTTAAGTTGTCTCATAATGTAGTAAATATCATCTGCCAGCTAACACAGTGATAAAGGATTTAAAGATATTTACAGTACAATAAGGCATTCTTCACATTCTCAGTCCACATCGAAGGAAACCCTTCAATCTCTATCATGTTCTGTAATAATGTGTGTATAAGAAGCAAAATTGAAAGAAATGAAATCTGCAGGATTTACACAAAAGGGAAGTTTTTGAGCATTATGACGATATACTCTATGGCCAGACTCTATTGTCAAGGTTGGTGTAGAAGATTTTTAAAGGTCCTGCACAGAACCTTAACCTCATTCCTACTGAACCCCTTTGGGATGAGCTGGAGCCCTGACTATGTAGCAGAACTCCTCAGTTCCTGACCCCACTAAGTCTGGAACGTCTTCCCAGAAGATTAGTTATAACTGTAAAGTGGGGACAAATCTGGAATGATGGAATGATCTGGAATCTGGAACAAGCACTTACAGGTGTGATATTCAGTTGTCCACAAGTTTTGGTGATGTAAAAGTTTTGATGCCTTCAGTGTGAATCTACAATTTTCATAGTCATGAAAATAAAGAAAACTCTTTGAATGAGAAGGTGTGTCCAAACTTTACGTCTGTACTGTAGGTAAAAGCTACAATAAATGCTTTTTTTCCTGTATTTTTCTATAATAAACGGGATATAAAAGTATTGATACCTCCTTAAAATGGCAGATTTTTTTTGTGATGTAAAAACTGAAACCGGGGAAAAAAATTTACGATAACCTAGTTGTGTAATTGTGCACAAACCCCAGTTCCAATGAAGTTGAGACGTTGTATAAAACATAAATACAAACAGAATACATTGCAAAAGATATTTAATGTTCAAATTGATAAACTTAATTATTTTTTCCAAATATTCACTCATTTTGAATTTGATGCCTGCAACACATTCCAACCCAGCTGGTTCAGGGGTATTTTTACCACTGTGTTACATCACCTTTGTTAGGGATTAGCGCAGATCCGTCATGGATCCACGCAGACTTATGGCCATGTGCGTTTGTGTTTGTTTGTGTCACGTGATTGCCCTGTCATTGTCTGTTCCTCCCGGTCATCACACCTGTTCCCTATTGTGTGTGATTACCCCTGTTTGTATATATGTGAGCCGCGTTGCCTTGCTTCATTGATAATATTGTTTGTTCCCTGTGTAGCGTGGTGTGTTTGTCTTCCTAATGTATTAAACCTCTTTCATTTGAAGCTATCCTGCGTACGGGTCTGTCTTCGCACCACCTCTGCCAGGGTCCTGACAACCTTTCTTTTTCCTGTATGGCTTTTGCTTTGAATGGTAGAGTTTTAACTTGCACCTAGATGTTGTGACAAACTGTGTTAACTTACAATGGTTTTCCATTGTGTTCCTGAGCCCAAGTAATAATATCAACACAATGAGGTCTGGTTATGATGCAGTGCCACCTGAGGGATAGAATGTCACGAACATTCAGTGTCGGAGAAATGACATTATTTATGTTTACATTATTAACTGTCTAGTGTCACCCTAATGAGGATGGGTTTCCTTTGTGAACCTGCTTCCTCACAACCTGGTTTCTTCCTTATATCATCTCAGGGAGTTTTTCCTTGCCACCGTCACCCCAGGCTTGCAGATTAGGGAAAGATGTTAGAGATATATAGTATATTAAATTTTAAATTAATATTAATCTTAAAATGTATGTATTCATTTATTTCTGTCATTATTATGAAATTTTTTTCTTCTGTTTCTATACTTCTGTAAAGCTGCTTTGAGACAATGTCTGACAATTTGCTCCGAATTGAACTGAAATTGAATTGTTGTTTTTACGGCCTTGTCGCTTACAGTATGTGCAGATATTTCTCCAAATTTTTTTCTCCAAGCTTTTTGCGATATTACAGACTGTAGATGATGAAATACCTAAATTCCTTGCAATTGTATGTTGAGAAATGCTGTTCTTCTTGTTGGACTATTTGCTATTTGCTCATGCAGCCTCATCTTTGCTTGTGAATGACTGAGCCTTTTGGGATGATCCTTGTCATGACACTCACCTGTTACCCCTATCCCAGCTCTTTTGGGACATGTTGCAGGCATCTAATTCAAAATGAGTGAATATTTGCAAAAAAACAAAACAAAAACATAAAGATAATCATGATCTATACATAATTCTGTAATTTAGGCAAGCTGAATTTTTAGTCTGATATAAAACTCATTACATGCGAGCAAACTGAAATGCGATATTATAGAAGATAAAATACAACAAAGTTAATCTGATCTCACCAAGCTTCACTTCACTGAGACAAAATGGAAATACGTACAGTATAATGTGTAAAACCAAAAGAATTGTGGAGGATCCTCTGTCATTTTCACTTGATTTTCTAGCACTAGAACCGTTCATGATTGTTTACATCGCCAAGAAGACACCGATGTCTATCGGTTTGGGACGTAACAGATAGACTGGTGAGGATTATAGACTTTATTGAGTGGTATAAAGCTGCTTCAAAAAAGTATTATAAATCCCAGTTCCAGTGAAGTTGGGACTTTGTGTAAAACGTAAATAAAAACAAAATACATTGACTTTGCAAATCCTTTTTGACCCAAATTGAACTGAATACACCACAAAGACAAGATGTTTCATGTTCAAACTGATAAACTCAATTTTAACGCAGCATTAATTTCATTGTTTAAAAAAAGTGAAGTATAACTAGTAACTTGCGAAATGTACAGCCTTAAACATATGTCCAATGTTTAAATTCAAGCTAGATGCAGTTTTGTTGACAATCATGCATAAAGAAACTGATAAAACTGAGGTAAACAGATGGCTACTGTTGACTGATAGTTTTGCATCCCGAAATCAAATATACCAAGCAGAAGAAAATGGCGCTAATATCTTGACTTATGTAATAAAAACATGCTACAGCTACTAGTAAGAAGCTATTTCTCAAAACTAGGTTGACTTAAGGCAAAATAATAGTTTGTGGTTTGTACCAAAACCTTAAGAATTTTAAATAAGGCTGGAGTCAGATGAGGGGACAAGTTGAGTGTCAAGTGTCATAAAATAATCTACAGAGGATGTTAAAGTTAAATGAAACTGTGATTAATACCTGACAGGATGAAGAAGATTCCGGAAACAAATGCCAAGATGGTGCGCTGCGGGCGAATATGGCCCACGTTGCTAAGGATGAAGGCAGTGAACACAAAGAGCAAAGACACCATGGGGAAAGGAGTAGCTGTCCGCACCATTTCTAAGAAAGAACAAAACACGTCAGGTGTGTGTCTGAGATCCAGCAGGAAAATTCCAAATCTCTCTCCATTTACTCACTAAGAATATTTGCCGTGTTTTCTGTCGTGATCTCTATCTCTGGCTCGGTGAAATATTCAGAGGCCACGCATTTTCCTTTCTCTGAACCTGAACGGGAGAGAGAGAAGAAACAGGTGAGTACGTGATGAAAAGGAGACAAAGAGAAGATCAGAGGACATGAAACTGGAAAGTATTGAAGCATTTCATACACAAGAACGTACAAATACAACCAATTCACACACACGTGTGTAATCCTGATTAACAAACAAGGTTGAGTTTGCATGTATAAAAACACATCTAAAAAAAGTTTATAGAATGACTTCAGTGTTTCTACAGTGGAAGTCAGTGCAAAGAAATGTATTTGATGCAGAAATTCTATTTCCCCAGTCAATAAAATATGATGAATAGTATATTAATATTACATTTATAGATGGTAATGGATTATTCCAGTAGTGGGGAGGATGAAGGGTTGATAATTGGGTGGTGTACAGTAAGTTTCCCTGGGTTGTTAGCAGCTCATTAGGAACAGGTGAGATGTGGGGTGATATTTGGATGTGAACAGCCATCCCAAGTAAATGGCAGTGCTCATTAGTGAATGTGCTCTTTGTCAAAGGCTTCGTTATAATGATGTGAGCCGCGGCACATTCATCTTATCTCTGTGACTGATGTGTTAGAATCATCCAGCTTCAGAGCATTTGTAGATTCAAGCCAACACTAAACCTAGCCTTTGAGGTTTTCTGCTGTTTTATTATTTCATTGTGTTCTTTTCCATCATCTTCCATCTTTTTAGAGCATTAATATAGGGATATATTGTGTATCTGATGTATGTATCTGACTCTCTGAAGGCATATGTGCGTCCTTCCAGCAGTCATATTACGCTCTATAATGTTTAGTCCTGGCGATTGATTTACACGTTTACATTGTGGTTGCTGTGACTAGAAAACTAGAAAAATCCAGTAAGCATTTCTTTCTAAAAGTGCATTTACATTATTAATTGGTATCCATGCACTATGTGTAGGAGATGGTGTAGTTTGTCAGACTGGTGTTGTGATACCTTCCTAATCAGCCCCGATACGTCACATGTCTATTTCTACCACTTGCACCTGTGTCTCATTTTTCCCTGATTAGCATCGACATTTAAGTCTCTAGATTTCAACACCTGACTTTCAAGCCTCTGTTGCACTGATGTATGTTCCACAAAGTACAGTTATTATTTGATCATAGTTATCCTGGTTAGTGTCTACAAATGACATGTGAGAAGGCTGGACCTACAGTACCATGCATGTGGTAGGTTTGTTTTAGTGCATATGGGCCCAGGGTGAAGTACTGTAGCTTGACCAGAGCGAGGCCCTTCCCTTGCTGGGCCAGATGCCATATGTTTCCTCAGGAAATGTATTTATAGAGGGGGCTAATATACTTGCTGGGGACATCTCCCAACCTTCCTGCCCCACTTCAGGCATCACTCTGCTTTCTTGCCCCACATCAGATTTCCCTCGCTCCTTGCCCCACATCAGATGTCACTTTGCCTCCATGCACCATTAAGGACATTGCTCTGCCTTCTTGTCACATTTTGGCTGTCACTGTCTTCTTGCTCCACTGAGGATGTCGTCTGCCTGCTTGATCTGCTTTGGGTGTCCCCCTGCCTCTCTGCCATGACAGCTCATGGGTATCTCTCTGTCTCCCTGCGTCACCTCACGCCACTACGCAACCCAGTTTGATGTCAGGTGTCAATCATCACTCAACACATCAGTCCACATTCTTGCTTCTGTGAAAAAGGCAGTCCTCCCTTTCACTAAAAGCAGTCCCCCATTTCTTGCTGGCTTTGTGGTGGCTATCGCTCCACATCACCGTCTTGTGGAGCATGTCGTGTGTCCTTCTGGCTACACTAAGGGTATTGCACTCAAAAACTTTGTCAGTCTAACACCCTTTATCAAAGCTGACAATTTATAAGGGTTAAAACTGTCCAGGACTCCCCTGAACTTCCCAGCTGGTGCACCAAACTACTATCTGCAATATGTCCTGTTTCACCAAGTTTAGCACCTTATTATCAAGCTTTATTGTGGTGTTGTGTCTTTAATAGTTCACTTAGTGCAAATTTAGTCTTTTCTGTTCGAGCTCTGTTCCTTGCTTTCACAGTTTTGGTTGCTTTCACAACCGGCTGCACTTTGCTTTAATAAAGCTTTCTGTTATTATTATTATTATTATTATTATTATTATTATTATTATTATTATTATTATTATTATTATTATTATTAAAGGTACTAAGTTTTGAAAAAAAATTTTCAATTGTATTTTTTAGTATCTCAAAATTATAAAAAAAGAAATGTATTTGTATATATATATATATATATATATATATATATATATATATATATATATATATATATATATATATATATATATATATATTTTTAATTTTTTACAGGGGGGCACGGTGGCTTAGTGGTTAGCACGTTCGCCTAACACCTCCAGGGTTGGGGGTTTGATTCCTGCCTCCGTCTTGTGTGTATGGAGTTTGCATTTTCTCCCCGTGCCTCGGGGGTTTCCTCCGGGTACTCCGGTTTCCTCCCCCGGTCCAAAGACATGCATGGTAGGTTGATTGGCATCTCTGGAAAATTGTCCGTAGTGTGTGATTGCATGAGTGAATGAGAGCGTGTGTGTGTGTGTGTGTGTGCCCTGCGATGGGTTGGCACTCCGTCCAGGGTGTATCCTGCCTTGATGCCCGATGACGCCTGAGATAGGCACAGGCTCCCCTTGACCCGAGAAGTTCAGATAAGCGGTAGAAAATGAATGAATGAATGAATGAATGAATGAATGAATGAATGAATGAATGAATGAATGAATATATTTTTACTTCATTGCCATTATACTGGATGCAAATTAAGCATGTGTGAGAAACCTCTGCTTCTTGTGAACTGCTGCTCATGGAACTTCTCAGAGCAGCTGAACACACTGGAGGGAAAGCACTAACTGACCTTTTCCACATACATCATACTCACAATTCTTTAGTTTTGCATTCTTGGAGTGGAGACAGAGACCAATGCCTTTCCTCTCACCCAAAGTCTAACGTCTTTTTTTTTTTTTTTACATTATCAGTAACACACCCACATTTGGTGCATGCAGCATATCCCACAGTGTTCAGAAATTAGCATGCATAATATCGGATTTTAATAATCAGAGTGTATGTGTGTACCTGCTATAAAGCACACCCTCCAGAGGCCGGAGTGCAGCGCCATCTTGACGTCTATGGTTTGGTTCTGCTGCAGCACGATGCCCTCCTCCATTAGCAGCCAATAATCGGTTGCCACGGCAACCCCAACCAACAGCAGTCCGCACGCCCCAAACACGGTGGAGAGCAGAGTGAGAGCCCTGCTGCTGCATGAGCTCATCTACACATGCACACACAAGCAGACGAATTAAGTACATGGGAGTGATCGTAACCAAACCGAGTACAAAAATGGATCTAAGCTTTAAAGTTACTGTATAAACACCGATATGGGTACAGGATAAGCAAAAATAACTTAGAGTTTTAAAACTCCCCTTTAGTGTTCTTTCCAAAGCAAAAGACACACACACATCAGGGCAGAACACCTGAATTTAAAATGGCTGACTGGAAAATATCGACTCTTCGTTATCCTGATTGATTAGATGTGGGCAGGTCTGCATTATTAGTGTTTTTTTTTCTTCTCGTGCTCCACTAAGCACCACGAACACTGGGGTTTTTCTTCAAGTGGATCATTTTATTGACAGTTAAATCTAAGGAAATAAATCTGTACAAACTTTAGAAGAAACTTCCGTTATAGGACATTTATAAAAGTTTACAGTCAAATCACTTATCATGTGCAGTAAAATTTCATACCATACATACCATATAACACACACACACACACACACACACACACACACACACACACACACACACACACACACACACACACACACACACACACACACACACACACACACACACACACACACAGAGCTTCTGTATGAGTCATAGTCATGCAGTGAGGTACAGAGTTCTGCTTCAAAGGGTAGTCACTATTTAGGAATTATATGCTCACACACACACACACACACACACACACACACACACACACACACACACACACACACACACACACACACACACACACACACACACATACACACACAAAATCATTTACTGTACAGAGCATCATTTACTGTACATCTTTCTCATTGCATGTCAGTGATCATAAAAAATGTTTAAAGCATGAACAATGCATTATGTGAATGAATGTAAGTAAACATGAACCAGTAGTCCAGCACAGCAGAATGCAACTGCAGTGAGACTAAACACGATAACGGCACTGTGAGCGTCTGTCTGTTCGTATTCTCTCAGACCTCTTCTCTGTCGCTGACCCCACATGCTGCTCTCACTCCCTCTCTCCAGCCAAACAGTTGATCAATGCTTAATTAATCACTGATGTGCCGTTTTCTGTCCCTGTTATACAGATGGCTTGAACCCAGAGTTTTAATGATCGCTGTCATAAAGACATATGACTACTGTGAGAGTGACAAAGATATAAATGCCGTATTATATACTGGGATAAAGAGGCAGCAATTCTGTGTGTATGTGTTTCTGCATATACTTTTGTGTATGAATCTGCATATGAATGTTTTCAGACTGTTATCTCCTGTCTGTCTTCCAGAGCTGGTGACTCAGAGCAGCGCCCTGAGAGACAAGAACAACGTACCGCAGGGAGAGAGAGAGAGAGAGAGAGAGAGAGAGAGAGAGAGAGAGAGAGAGAGAGAGAGAGAGCAGGAGAGGAAAGATATAGCGAAAGGAACAAAAAAGCAAAAAAGCAAGAGAAAGGGAGGGGAAAGGAACAGAGAAAGATGGAGTGACAGCATGGATACAAAAAAAAATAGAGACAGATGATGCAGATGCAGGCTACAGGCCATCTGCAGCGTTTGAGCTGATAATCCTCTGGAGTAAGAGCTACATCAAAGTCCAACTGAGGCCATCACATCCACCACAGCTATGATATATGAATATACATGACTAGATTGATTAGAGCATGCATATTAATTTAAAACAGGGAGAAAGTAAGACATGGATAAAGTGGGATGATAAGAGTCAGAAAGAAGGGGGGGAGTGTTGGGGGTTTGGAAGCCAAGGCAGCCATCAGAGACTGCTACAGTGCTGCAGTTCTGCCTGGCAGCTAGAGGAAACCTGCTGGGTGAGTGTGGTGTGTGCCAAGCTCTGCATGGACAGAAGGTTTCAAAAAAGAAGGTTTAGATGTGAGGCCAGCACTCTTTGTGTGTTTGGGCATGGCAGTGTGCTAAGAATATTCATATCCATTCACTGTAAATGTTAATCTCATCCTGAAATCTCCTCATTTTATTCGTCTTTGCTAGCAAGTGTAATAAAAACATACTGACGTTGTTACTTGCGTCAATAACTAAGAAAGTAATTTAGAAAAGAAGAGGCAAGGATTAAAAAAGAAAAGAAAAATATCTATATATAAAAATCTCACTCACTCATTTTATCCTGGTCAGGGTGACATCTTACCCCAGGCCTTCAGGAGTACACTGGGCACAAGATGAAAATACACCCTAGATGGGATGCCAGAGCATCGCACGGCAGCATGCACACAAAGGGACAATTTTACTTACCCAAACAACCTTCTCATACTGTATGTTTGTTAAAAGGTGGGAGAAAACCTGACAACCTACAGGAAACCCATATAGACATGGGAAGCACATGCCAAGAAACACCACACATAAATGAGCTCAGGATCCATCCAGGGATCCTGGAGCTGTGAGACAACTTCAGCAGCACCTGAACCACTGGCGCACACTTCCTTAAAATTATTTTAGTGTAACAACAAAAAAAGGAAATATCTTGAATTTACAGCAACCGTACAGTATCTGGTGACTGCTGACCACCAATTAAGGTGGTGGATCAATCTGTGGTAAAACTGATACAGTATGCTAGTGTGTTTGGTTCTGGTTTAAATGTATCATGCACAGTAACTTTGCTAGCCACTTTAGTTGACACCCCTGTATAGCCACTCAGGCTAAAGATAAACTGTAGTTACACTTACAGCTGATAAATTCATTCATTCGTTCATTCATTCATTCTTTTATCATTTTATTCATTCACTTCCTGGTGGGGTCTATGAGCATAGCAGCAGGCTGAGATGGAACAATAACCCCAGGCCATTGTATTTCCACCAAGTTAGAAGCACACTATTAGAATGTCTTATTATGCTATAAAATGAAGATTTCCCTTCATTGAAACTATCAGACCCAAAACTAGAGCAGAAGATTTTGATTTGAGTGACTTGCACAAAGCTCTGACCTCAACCACACTGAATACGCTAATTCCATGCCATGTGTTCTTGATCAACATCAACATCATTTTGTGGAATCCCTTCATAAAAGGGGGAGGACGACATAACACGAGAGGAGGACTTGATCTCGAATATCTTGATGTTCAATATGTACAAGGGAGGGTGATGGTCAGGTGTCCATATACTTTTGGCCATGTAATGTATCATTTTTAAGAGGGTCGTTGATCAGTCCAGGAGTTTCTGTCCAGCAGGTCACACCTGATAGCAAGAAGTTATCCTTATAAGCTGCTTAAATCACGTCAACTGTCAGTTTAGTAAGTAATCTTACTACTATTGTTGGCAAGTTGATGAGGAAAGATTTAGGTTTTAGCTGCAGTTTTTTTTTGCTGTTTAATTGGTATATTTTGACACACTGATTATTAAATAAACTGATTTTATATACAATATTGTGTTAATTAAATACAAATTAGAAATATTTATAAGATTACATCAGAGCATAATTGCCTTTTTTGATTTAGTCAATAGGTTTTACGTGCACACACTCACGCGTGATGTGCTTCAGCGATGGATTCAAAATAGGGCAAAAAATTCTGGACAAAATAAGTAACAGGGCAGTTATGCTCACTGGCCGACTGAACTACTTATCGCTTCTTTCATTTGAAAGAGGCTCACAGAAATTTGGGGTTTTGAGGAAATCTCATTAATCAAGACAAATATCACCACATGCTAAAAAAAGGCTGAATGCAGTAGTCCAGTGGTGTGCTGTGCTTGTCTGCGTTGTGTTTCCTGGAGGAAACTGCTAAATTACTTATGGTTTAAGTGTAAAAATCCTTATACCATGGTTTAAACTTCAGTAAATCTAATTTAGTTGTTATAGTTGTTATCCTGTGCTTCCATTCTGGTTTCTCTAAAGACTTATTTCTATGTTTTGGTTATGCTAATGGTCTGGGACGAAAACTGACTAAATGTCATTTTTGGCTGAACTGTAAAGATCAGATGCTCAAAGAGGTATTTTTTATATATATTCTTTAGTCAGTGTTTGTGTATGAATAATATGTGAATAATAACACGGTAGGAACTACACTGTAAAAGCTAATAACAAAAAAGATGCATGCTCTATTTGGAGAAAACATGGTGATTCCTAGCACCAAGAAAATAACCTTTTGGCTCAAATGGACACTGCACAAGCCAGTTAAATGTCCTTACATGACAGTATAAAGAGGAAGTGTGTGTGTGTGTGTGTGTGTGTGTGTGTGTGTGTGTGTGTGTGTGTGTGTGTGTGTGTGTGTGTGTGTGTGTGTGTGTGTGTGTGTGAGAGAGAGAGAGAGAGAGAGAGAGAGAGAGAGAGAGAGAGAGAGAGAGAGAGAGAGAGAGAGAGAGAGAGAGTGTAAGGACAATAGGCACCCTACAGCTATTGTACGGTCCCCTCAGGCTGTGTGTGCTGCTGCAGCGGGAGGCTATGCACTCATGTAGACTGCAGAATTTCTTATATTAATTTGAATAAAAACAGTATTTGGCCATGCAGGCATTTTGTCTGTCTGAATCAAACAATCTTCATAGATAAAGGACCTAGATAAAGGACAAAACAGGACGATCCAGAGTCTATACCAGGGAACATGTGATATGATTCACTTCACTCCAGATTGGACAGATTAATAGTTATTCAATTATTTATATTTAGATTGGGTCACTACCGGTGTGTGGTTTTTGTGTATATTCTCCCACTTCTGCTTGGTTTCCACCAAGTCCTTTAGTTTCCTTCCTCCTTCCAAAACTGTAGCAGATGGATTGGCTTTGGTGTGAGTATGTGTGCATGGTGCCCTGTGATGGACTGGGATGACATCTATGGTGTGTCCCAACCTTCTGGACTTGGCACCAGATTCGCTGCAACCCCAAACCCAGGATGAAGTGCTTACTGAAAGTGAGTGAATTGTTCTGTAACTACAGAAATTTGTCAAGAAGTTTGTACACTCAGCGAAGGATTCTGATAGTCTAAGGGAATAAACTGCAACTATAAAAAATTAAATGAATTATTAAGAGAATTTAATCTTTAAACTAAACTTAGAGAGCACAACTACAAACTCAAGTCAAGTCAGGTGTGACTTTCATGAAATGAAGCAGCGATGTCACATCAACTAACTTCTCAAATGATCACAAAGCATAACCAAAATGTGACTAACATGGGTGAAATTATTAAAGGATGGAGAGAGAACGTGTGTGTGGGGGAGAGAGAGAGAGAGAGAGAGAGAGAGAGAGAGAGAGAGAGAGAGAGAGAGAGAAAGAAAGAAAGAAAGAAAAAAGAAAGAAAGAAAGAAAAGAGAGAGGGAGAGAGAGAGTGAGTGAGAGAGAGAGAGAGAGAGAGAGAGAGAGAGAGAGAGAGAGAGAGAGAGAGAGAGAGAGAGAGACTCGGGGATAAGGCTGAGGTATGGAAAGTCCTTGGCCTAAAAAAACGAGATCAGACCAATGCGCAAGTCCGCGCCTTCTCGGGAGCGCGCTTAGTTCAACTCAGCTGCTGACTCCCGTCTGCATTCTTCAGGCTAAGATAAAAAGACACTAAAAGAACGTTACTCTTCATATCTTATCCTAATAATGAGCCCACTGAACATTAATGAGCTCTGCAACACCAAACGCCAACGTCGTAGATCGCATAATAGAAAGAACGAATTTGAAAAACGAAAAAAAAACCCAGAAAAAATAAAGAAATAAAGAAAAAAAAGTCCATTATTAATCCCACCAGCAGTCACACAGGCATATAAACTGTACACTACCATCTGATTATCTATCTGTCTGTACCTTTTAACACTAACCGGTATTCACCTTACGTCATAAGAATACAACATCTGTTCTAATATGCGTCAACTATATCAGTTAGAGACAGGTTTCTGTCCTCGGAATGGTTTTCTGGTCCATACAGCACACTGTCCAGATCTTGTCCCTGTGGCATATGGATGGTTTCACTTACACGCATGCGGCACAGTAGCTACTACTGTACAGTACTTACAGAGAGAGAGAGAGAGAGAGAGAGAGAGAGAGAGAGAGAGAGAGAGAGAGAGAGAGAGAGAGAGAGAGAGAGAGACGTTACAGCACTCGCGTTAAAATTCCTGCGAATTCTATTCTCACCTACACACAATACTCCAGATGTGCAGACGCTATGGCTTTCCAGCTGTAACATCTGCGTAAAGGGCGGAACTCCTAACATGCATCCTATATGATGTAGTAGAAGCGTGCATAAGATCACGACAAACCACACACACACACACACACACACACACACACACACACACACACACACACACACACACACACACACACACACACACACACGGGTTAAGAGAATGAACGAACTCACCCTTTCCAAAGAGACGAGAGGATCCTGCCAGCACAGCCGAGATCCTCACAGAAGAGATGTCCGGTTTTTAAAAAACCCTGCTCTCTCTCTCTCTCTCTCTCTCTCTCTCTCTCTCTCTCTCTCTCTCTCTCTCTCTCTCTCCCCTCGTATACGCATACGTATTTTCCCGCTCTTCTTTCTTTCTGCGCACTCTCTGCTCCCCATACAGAAGCGATGCAGTAAGGTAAGGTAACCGAACAGAGAAGATCAAAAAGGTTTCTTCTACCATTAATTCATTCTTTTCTTTTCTTTCTTTTTTTAAATACCAACCACTTACTTATGAAATGGCATTGGGCTTTTAGAAGACTGCAGTGCACCTGTCCTGTCCACAGATCAATGCTTATTTCTCGGGAACAAAAGCATAAACCATGCATCACTTTATACATCCATAAATCTCAGCTTCATATGGAGAATCAGTAAGATGGGGAAAATTCACTTTCTCTGACCTGGACACATGTAATTCTCCTGGACAGATTCTGTTCCTGGGGATCCCCTTGTCTACGCAGTACTCTAAGTGAGTACCAGAGCTCAGAGCAGCAAGGGAGGTCCAATCTTTTTTTGACATATACAGTAACGATAACTAATAAATTCTAAACAGTTCTTTGGTTCTATAATAATAACGCAGCGTTTCACTGTAAGAGATTCATAAATTCAGAAACACTTTTTGAGAGTGCTTGATATCACTATTACTTTCTATGGAAAAAAATCAGAGACAGAAGACTGAAGAAAAAGGTTTTACTATATTGCAAATTATTTGCACACATTCAATCAGAGAAAAGTTCTTCTCCAGGGTTACATTAAGGATTCTTATCTTCCTGAAGGCATTTTAACTTGTAACCTTCTCTGAAAGAGAAGAAAACCCTGTGTGTCCTAGATTTAATCTTTCTTTAGTGTATAGCTTTCTTGGTCTTTCATTCATTTTAGTTGCTGCTTTATCAGGGTTGGTCAGGATTTGGAGCCTATCCTGGGAACAAGGACACACACACACACACACACACACACACACACACACACACACACACACACACACACACACACACACACACACACACACACACACACACACACACACACACACACACACACACACTTATTCACACATACCCAGTCCACATACTAGAATGTTTTTGAGAGGTGGGTGGAAACTGGAGAACCTGGACCAGACATGAGGAAAACTTACACCAAAACTGAATACAGACAGAACCCCTGGAGCTGTGAGGTAGCAACACTACCCATTGCACCACACTGCTGCTTCTATTATCAGAACTAATCAAAATCTCGCTCCTACTCACTTAAAAAACCATCACAGCAAAATATAAATCTCCATGTGCATGTACAGTACTCACAGTACTTACTTTAATGTATATTTGCTCCTTTTCCTCTCTTTTCTAATGCTTCTTTTCTCTAGGGTTTCTTCCTCTATCCCTAATGAGGAAATCAGTTATTTTTAGAAGCTATATCAATAGCATATGGTACACTCTGACCCCAAGCAAAATGAGACCTTACGGTATTACAAAAGACACAGAGCTTTAGATACACGATCTGTCAAGATTTGTCAGGTAATTGCTGAAATTGCTCAATTTATTTACAGCATAGTCATATGATGTGCATTTGTATCACAGAATAGAACACAGGCTCACAGAAATATACACACCAATTAAAATGTCTATATCTTATGACCAATAAGGATGAAGAGTTTCTATTTGATTATCCAAAGCGTTTGAAATGAAAAGCTTGTGAAATTCTATAGTAAAATGGTTTAGAGGGTGACGAGCAGATAAGAGTCAGGGACAGTTACAGTAAGGAGGTTATGTTGTATTTTAATAGGCAAGGGAACTGAGGGTGTCCCATTATATCACTCTGTACCCTCCGGGAGTCAGCCAGGATGAAGTGAAAAGATGAGGACGAGTCAGTTGGAGAGAGGTGAAATGGAGAGATGCTTAGAGAGGGGGTTTTGCTTTCTCGGCAGCTTCATCAGCAAGAATGTTTAAGTCCTGCTTTAAACAGCAGTAAAGACAGTGGCAGAAACAAAAGACTTCATCAAAGAACATTATCGAATCCTTTTGACATATTTAAATGTGCTTCACAACTCTTGGGAATCTAACGGTCTTTGATTTATAGTTTTATGCGGTAGTTCTTGGACTGTAGTTTTAGAGTATAGATATGGTGCCTTTATAGTGCACATTAAATTCGCTTTATAATGATCTTCTGCCATTGTTTAAAATAAAGCTGTAAGTGGAAAAAGTATATTATATTATGAAAATATTAAGTAGTAGTATTTGGGTTAGAAATGATATCAGGGTCAATAAAGGAAAACAGATGTTTCATTTTTAGGTTAACTATCGATTTAACTTTTTGTTAGCGACACTGTTATTGACATTCATTATTAACCTCATATCATGAAAACGGCTCTGTTAATGTTTGTTATGTTGTCACATTGACAATAACACATTAAATGAGTACTTTTTATGCTGGTTAGAGTTGAGGACAAGCTTGATGGATCCAGGTATTGTAAATCCTTGAAACAAATCTGTTCCAGTCTAAAAAACACTCGTTGTAAGTTGAGCGTCTAACAGGACAACAACCCAAAGCCAAAGCTACACAGTGCTGCAAAAACAAGAACCTTAAATGTGTAAAAACTGCCCTATCTGAGCAAAGAACTTAACCCAGTCTGTGGTGAGTTGAAAATTGTTGTTCACCAGCAATCTCCATTCAATCTTCCTGTTTATCCAGAAACAAGGTCATATGTAAAACTACAGAGGGGAACGTTTAACCCTTATCTTAATATATATTATAACCGGTCCAATAATGACAATTTCCAACTGCTCAGCATTTTCTATCAATGATATTCTGTACTGCAGGGTCCAAAATACTCTGTGTTGCTATACTATATGGTCAAAATGACAGTAAAAGCCTCTTGACTTGACTCTTGACTTGAAATGACTGAGTACTAATGAAAATGTGTCAATTCTGCAGTCTTTTCTAATTTATAGCAACATATTTATTACAAGATCTACTCACTCACTCACTCACTCACTCACTCACTCACTCACTCACTCACTCACTCACTCACTCACTCACTCACTCACTCACTCACTCACTCACTCACTCACTCATTTTCTACCGCTTTATCCAATACAAGATCTATTATTGACACACAAAAAAACCACATTGAAAAGTAAAATCTTTGGAATGTTATCAAGTTTGTGCAAAACCTTATTTTTTTTTTTACCTCATTTTAGATCAAATCCATCAGAGCAGAACAGAAGAGATCACTCGTGAAGAAACTTTGTTATCATGAAAACATGTCGGCTTTCATTTGAAAAGGACATAGAAATAGTGCAGATTCTTGAATATCTAATAAATTTTTTTCATTGAACATGTGGTATTGGTTAAGGTGTTGGGCTATCAATCGGAAGGCTGTGAGTTCAATCCCAGGTCCACCAAACTGCCACTGTTGGGCCCCTGAGCAAGGCCCTTAACCAGCAGTTGCTCAGTTGTATAAAAATGAGATCATGTAAGTTGCTCTGGATAAGGGCATCTGCCAAATACTGGAAATTTAAATGTAAACATGACTATTTCAAATGGAACATAAAGATTGACGTGACTTTTTAATTTGACCTTTAATAGTGAATTGAGTTAGAAGTTAAGTTCTTTCTTTAAATCTTGTATGTTGGCATGTTCATGCAAGTCAATGCATCATGGCTTCTCTGGACTTGCCTTCTACAATAATTCTTCTCCTTTTAATGACATTGTCTTGTTCTATCTCTGTCTAATTACATTTGTCTTCTATATTTTCTTTTCGCTATTATATTTCTTTCCTGATTAAAACGGGGTCCCCTCCTACCCCCTGTTACTAATCTCATCTCAATTCCAGATCTTTCCTCTCGTTGCCTTTTCACTTCTCTCCTACTCTTTCCTCTTCTCTTCTCTCAGGTCTCTTCTCTTCTGCTCTCATCTCCTCCTCTCCACTTTTCTACCCTCCAGTCTTATCCCCTCCCCTTATCTTTCCTTCGTTCTCCTCTCCTCTGTTCTCTATGGACACCATGTCTTGCTGCACTTCTGCTTGCTGTCAGTGGAGGCTTAGGTTGTGAAGCTGGATAGTTTTAGATTCTTTTCCAGGTCAGATTTTCTGACTTAAACCAGGCCAGGCCTGAAACTGCATACACTGTTCAGACAGCCTATAGAGTCTTCCTAACCTCATTCACAGCCTCAAAACTAAACATATACACACACAAGCCTGAAAATTCCCTCCAAATATGTAATGCAATCCATCATCTGATGATCTTTTTAGGTGATGCTACTTATGCTAAAACCGTAATACTGCACAGCATTTTTTTAATGAATGAATTCGTTTTTATTTATTTATTTTTTATAAGAGATTATCCAATTACTTCACTGTTTCCAAGACATATACCTTGAATACCTTTTAATAAATCTGATGAAATTGTAGTGTTTATTCAAATAGTAGAATTTCTAAGGGTGAATTATATATTATATTTTATATAAATGTAGAATCCTTTTGTTATTATAGGAAAATAATGATTGATATTGTGGTGTGATGTATTACAAAAAAGTCAGGAACATATAAGAATGAACACTTTAATATAAATCTGTGATTGCGCTCTATATCCAACGCCATAGTCAGAGCCATACTGAAAATTATAGCGCTATGTTGATGGCTAGACTCAGGAAAAGGCTACCTACAGTATTTAGCTACATACGGTATAATCACCAGAGCTTATTATGACCTACAAAGATGGTGATGATATTTTTTGAAAGTCTTACTGATTGAACTTTGCTTCTTCTCTCATAAGCCCGTTGCAGATTTATACACAACTTATCACCAGCTTTCAGAATAAACTGACTCTTGTGACTATTCACTACTGTATTTGTGGATTTTACTAGAATTAACTAGAATTCTTTACACTTTCCAAACTTTTCGAACAAGCATCACTTCAAAGCAATTATGTATTTTAATATTTTTCCTGCATATACAGATTCCTTAAGCATATACACTTGAAATCGTGCGGTC
This sequence comes from Tachysurus fulvidraco, assembly GCF_022655615.1. Lineage (NCBI taxonomy): Eukaryota > Metazoa > Chordata > Actinopteri > Siluriformes > Bagridae > Tachysurus > Tachysurus fulvidraco. Next base: position 23,106,428 of record NC_062520.1, on the reverse strand, counting down.
ATATACATATATTTTCTTGCATGACAGAAAAAAATCTAAAGATACAGTAAAACTGGATCATCAATAGGCATCTGTTGTATCTGTTGTCGTTATATTTGCACACCACAATACATTCGATACCTTCTTATCAGTTAGGGTAAGTTAAAGACGATATAAGATGACGTGATACAGTCATTATACAATGAGTTGAGAAATTCTTTGTCTAAACTACTGTGAAAGAAAAGAAAGTCATCAGATTCAGACATCAACATGCCATGAAGATCTGTAACTAGTATTCTCCACATGAAAATAAAATAGTAGCTATTAACTTAAATAGTGACCTAAACAGGATATTCCAGTTCCAAGGATTTCCAGTTGCTGTGAAAATTCATTTCCAGATACAGTATAACATTATTCAGTATTCTATTACGTTAGATGTTTGATCTCCGTGCTAAGAGATGTATTCTTATATACAATACAGTATTTCACTCGGCGGATAAAAAAGGTATTTAAGATTTAAGAAGGGGTTGCATGATGGAGGATACGGCTTTCTAGGAAATTAATTAAGACATACTACACTCTAATGACTGGAATTCATGAAGGCTGGATCATGGAGAATAGCTTGTGTGATGCCTTATGGTATGACAATTAGAAACACAAACCAAACTCTTCCTGTAATATAAATTCTGCTGTTTGCAACATCTTGGCTTTCAGCAACCATCTGTTGAGACCAGCACATTTTTCCTACAGTAGCATTTTATCTATATTTAAATGATTATATATTTATTATATATACATTTATATTCCGTATATACATAAAAATACAGCAACTTGTCCGGAATGATAAGATTCGAAGCTGAGCAATCGAGGTTAACATCTGTGAGTCTTCTTATGTATAAATGTACACTCACTCGTTCATATCCAGCTTGATAAACGAGTAAAATTAGGAAGAACAGGAAACTAAAGTGATGAAGGAGGTATAGAGGAATGTAAGATATATAATAAGGCACCACACCAGCTATAAACATCAGCAACCTTATAAGAATATTAAATCGATGACATGCATTTAATCCCTTCAGCTCCAAGGATCAATTATGCTTGGTTACAGACTACTGTCTAAGTAATGAGCTGATGAGAATAAGTTAATGCTTTACTCATATTATGGGTCAGGAATATGGGTTGCATGGCCAGTATCAAAAATAAGACTATTGGGTTTTGTCACATGCAAAAAAAAGCTGGTTTAGGATCTAGAGAGGATTGCAAACAGCACTGGAGAGTGTGATGATACAGTACATTTAGAGCGCTCTATCATGCAATCTGATAATATAATCACTTCTGTCTATACCACTAGAGGGCCTATGTGGAGATTACAGTGTAGAGAATTCATCAGACTCATGAATTTCCTTTCTTTTTTGTCATCTCTCAAAGAGAATCTGAGACATGCCTACGTGTAATGTTTAGATCTAGTTTCTAGAGGGAGTCTGTACAGGGTACTGTACGCTAGTGTGTTAGTAAAATATCTATTTTGATTAATAGTCACTGGAAAACACTGCACAATTTATGACTTTTGGAGAAGAGAGAATTCTGGGACGTAGGAAAATCATAAAGAGCTGTTAGTTCAAATAGACGCATTGTTTGTTTGGGATGTGTGATCTCAGACAGCAGTAAGAGGGGTGGATGGGAAATCAGAGTTTATGTAGGTAAAGCCCTGGAAATCTTCCTGATTGACAGCTGCGAGAACATCTGGATCAGAGGGAGTCAGGGCTGCAGAGGCAGCCGTGAAAAACTTGTCAAAATTTTCTCCTTTTTTCCCTCCCTGTAAGACAAGAGGGAATAAGAATAATGTGAAGCACAAATTCTCTCTCTCTCTCTCTCTCTCTCTCTCTCTCTCTCTCTCTCTCTCTCTCTCTCTCTCTCTCTCTCTCTCTCACACACACACACACACACACACACACACACACACACACACACACACACACACACACACAGTATACTCATAGACATACATAGACATTTTACTGTCAAAACCAGTCATCTCTAAATGCAAGAATCACAGATCATAATTTATAGTTCATAATTTAATCACAGATCATAATTTATAAATCACAGTGCAGTAACCAGTTTTGTCAGTCTTTCGCTTGGGATTGGAACGTTGTGAATCCCCATATTACAGCTACAAATCTTAACCTACATCTTTACTATGATCAGAAAACGATAATGAATCACATCTGTTATGTTGACAAAGCTCACGACTGCAACTTTTTGGTTTAAAACTTTGCAAAATAGGTATAGATTAAGAAAAGTAATCTAAGTGAGTGACTCTAAGAATTATGGAGGCAGGGTTGAAATATAGAGTTACAAATTCTCACAACTATATGGAATGTAAAACACTCAGTTCCCTGAGTTCTGTGAGCTGTGAATCTGAGACAAAATAATGCAAGCTCAATGCGTGATTTATTACATGTGTAACCCCTTCCATTTTGTCTTCCAAATTCTGAATAAACACTTATTAAGCACTACTTAAAAATTAGTACTGCCCCTTTAAGTGTGCCTCGTGCAGAGAGCGCGTGCACGGCTGCAAAGCAGAGAAACTTACGAGTAATCAGCAGGGAGAAAACACATAGAATGTGAGTAATGCTGACTTGTTTTATTAAAATGATTATATATATATATATATATATATATATATATATATATATATATATATATATATATATATATAAATATAAAAATTAAGTTAAATGACTGGTTTATTGTTTTACATGCTTGCTATGAAGTTGTATTACTGTGGAAGCGTGCTGAAGTTGAAGAGTACTTGTTTTCCTTGATTGTTTACTGAAACATTCTGGTGAGTGTATTCTATATACATATATGACTATTTTGTTGTTATATTGTGTTATTATTTCAGTAAAACCAGTTAGAATGTATGGATGTCAAGGTTAATGTGAGGAGTTCAATATGCTAAGATAGCCGCTAAGTGTAGCATCACGATGCTAGTTTTGCTAATAGTGCAAGGCCTCGTGCAAGGCGCATGTTCTTGTGTTTCTTTCGCATGTAGAGTAAAATTGCTAATGTGTAAAATGTAGCTATGATCATTTAAATGATGTGATAGTAGTGCTCAATATGCCAAAGATGGTTAATTATGTTAAAAATATGTAATCTTCGCGATATCAAGCCTGTGTGATTATATGGCGCAAAATGCTGCGATTTTATGAAATTCATTCATTCATTCATTCATTCATTTTTTTCATTCATCCTAATAAATAAATGCATGTGTGGACATGACAACCCATTCTCTCTGAAAGCTGTTTGCCAATTTCATACACTACACTGCTTTTTTTTTGGACAAGTTTTATAGCCTTGATATTGTTTCTTATTCAAAAGTGGTGACAGAAAAAACTCCGCACTCCCCAACCTGAAACCTCTTCCCACGCTCCTGTCACAATCACATCATAATCAAAATAATAATTAGGCTTAAAAGCAAATGTATATGTAAGGGAATCAAGTTTAACAATTACATGTAATATTGCTCCAAATATCATCAATAATGCTGTGTGCAATACCACGTATAACTTGCATTTAAGTTGGAAATTTGACATTTTCCCTAAATCGTGCAGCCCTAATTTACACATTGGGGATATCATTTTCAAAGTGCTTAAGTTATAATTGTATTGTTTGGTTGTTTCAAGTTATTGTCAGTTTATTTTCATTACCTGGGTTCTCTGAAGTGCCAGAAAGGAAAAAAAAAAGCATTCACATCTGCGGCTACAATATACATCCCTGATTTACCGTTTTTGTGTGTGGCACTGATTCATTTGTTTTAATGTCTCCCTTTTATGATGCTTTCAGTTGTTTTGTTCCAACCTTGAGTATTTAACTGACACATGCCCTAAAAGCTCCTTGAACGAATCTAGAGGAACAGACATTTAGATAAGCCCTGAGACAAGGGTTACACATGCAAATCAGAAATGAAGTGCTCACAAAATACTTGTGCTGAAGATGCAGGTTTATGAGATTAGACTTTCACTATTATTGATGTACAATTTATGTGCAAATCCTACATAACACACGCAACACACAAACATACATAAAACTTTATTCATTCATTCATTTTCTACCATTTATCCGAACTTCTCGGGTCACGGGGAGCCTGTGTTTTTAGGCGTCATCGGGCATCGAGGCAGGATACACCCTGGACGGAGTGCCAACCCATCACAGGGCAACATAAAACGTTACTAACGTATATATTTTGGTATGAGTAATATTAAAGTGGGCCTGCTTCAGTGTCCAAGTTAAATTTGGATACTACATGTAAATGATGATACACAAACTTCTCTAATGTTATATAATTGTAGCAGATCAATTTAAAAATATAAACTTTTTACAGGGGGGCACGGTGGCTTAGAGGTTAGCATGTTCGCCTCACACCTCCAAAGTTGGGGGTTTGATTCCTGCCTCCACCTTGTGTGTGTGGAGTTTGCATGTTCTCCCCGTGCCTCGGGGGTTTCCTCCGGGTACTCCGGTTTCCTCCCCCGGTCCAAAGACATGCATGGTAGGTTGATTGGGATCTCTGGAAAATTGTCCAGAGTGTGTGAGTGAATGAGAGCGTGTGTGTGCCCTGCGATGGGTTGGCACTCCTTCCAAGGTGTATCCTGCCTTGATGCCCGTTGACCCGAGGTAGTTCAGATAAGCGGTAGAAAATGAATGAATGAATAAAGTCTTATGTACACACACACACACACAGAAGTGAGAGTTATATTATTTAGGGGAACTGACAGGCCTGGGCTTGAACGGTGGCTGAATTTCAAGTCTCTCCAGTCTGTCCCAGTCTATCCAACGGAAGAAAGGATGCTCACGTATCTCTCTCTCTGCATCCTCTCCCCCACCAAGACGCTTCGTTGGATTCTTGGTCAAGAGCTAGAGAGAGAGAGAGAGAGAGAGAGAGAGAGAGAGAGAGAGAGAGAGAGAGAGTGTGTGTGTGTGTGAGAGGGAGAGAGAGAGAGAGAGTGTGTGTGTGTGTGAGAGGGAGAGAGAGAGAGAGTGTGTGTGTGTGAGAGGGAGAGAGAGAGAGAGTGTGTGTGTGTGTGAGAGAGAGAGAGAGTGTGTGTGTGTGTGTGGGGCGCGCGCGCGCGTGTGTGTGTGTGTGTGTGTGTGTGTGTGCGAGCGGGGGCGCGCGCGCGAGAGTGTGTGTGCGCGGCGCGCGCGCGCGTGTGTGTGTGTGTGCGCGGGCGAGCGCGCGTGTGTGTTTGTGTGGTGGGTGTGTGTGTGTGTGCGCGGGCGCGTGTGGTGTGTTGTGTGTGTGGTTTGTGTGTAGCGCGGGCACGCCGCGCGCGCTGCCGTGTTGTGTGTTGTTGTGTGCGCGGCGGCGCGCGCGCGCGCGTGTGTAGTGTTTGTTCGCGATCGCCGGCGCTCGAGTGTGTTGTTTGTGTGTTTGTTTTCTGCGTGTCTGTCGACGCGCTCGCGTGTGAGTGTGTGAGTGATCGCTGGCTCTCGCTCGCGCTTCGTTTTTGTTGTGTTTGCTTGGCCATACTGCGCTCTCACGACTCTGACTAGCTTTTGTGTGTGTGACTCTTGCTCTCTCTATGCACGCTATTTTTTGTGTGTGACTCTTTCATCTCTTCTCACTATCTATGTCTCATAATCTCTGTCATAGCGCGCGATATTTTGTTTTGTTATAGTTATATGGACTATATATTA